>NW_027675443.1:1462500-1667181 GCF_965601325.2 Salmo salar
GTTATGTTTCTATGTTAGACACTCTGTTGTTATCTCCCATCAGTCAGTACTAGTTATGTTTCTATGTTAGACACTGTTGTTATATCCCATCAGTCAGTACTAGTTATGTTTCTATGTTAGACACTCTGTTGTTATCTCCCATCAGTCAGTACTAGTTATGTTTCTATGTTAGACACTCTGTTGTTATCTCCCATCAGTCAGTACTAGTTATGTTTCTATGTTAGACACTCTGTTGTTATCTCCCATCAGTCAGTACTAGTTATGTTTCTATGTTAGACACTCTGTTGTTATCTCCCATCAGTCAGTACTAGTTATGTTTCTATGTTAGACACTGTTGTTATCTCCCATGCAGTCAGTACTAGTTACACTTTATGATCAGACACTAATCATTCTGTTGTTACTACTGTATGATACTGAGCGAACAGGACACTAATCATTCTATGTTGTTACTACTGTATGATACTGAGAGAACAGGACACTAATCATTCTGTTGTTACTACTGTATGATGCTGAGAGAACAGGACACTAATCATTCTGTGTTGTTACTACTGTATGATACTGAGAGAACAGGACACTAATCATTCTGTGTTGTTACTACTGTATGATACTGAGAGAACAGGACACTAATCATTCTGTGTTGTTACTACTGTATGATACTGAGAGAACAGGACACTAATCATTCTATGTTGTTACTACTGTATGATACTGAGAGAACAGGATACTAATCATTCTATGTTGTTACTACTGTATGATACTGAGAGAACAGGACACTAATCATTCTGTTGTTACTACTGTATGATGCTGAGCGAACAGGACACTAATCATTCTATGTTGTTACTACTGTATGATGCTGAGAGAACAGGACACTAATCATTCTATGTTGTTACTACTGTATGATACTGAGAGAACAGGACACTAATCATTCTGTTGTTACTACTGTATGATACTGAGAGAACAGGACACTAATCATTCTATGTTGTTACTACTGTATGATACTGAGAGAACAGGACACTAATCATTCTGTTGTTACTACTGTATGATACTGAGCGAACAGGACACTAATCATTCTATGTTGTTACTACTGTATGATACTGAGAGAACAGGACACTAATCATTCTGTTGTTACTACTGTATGATACTGAGAGAACAGGACACTAATCATTCTGTGTTGTTACTACTGTATGATACTGAGAGAACAGGACACTAATCATTCTGTGTTGTTACTACTGTATGATACTGAGAGAACAGGACACTAATCATTCTGTGTTGTTACTACTGTATGATACTGAGAGAACAGGACACTAATCATTCTATGTTGTTACTACTGTATGATACTGAGAGAACAGGACACTAATCATTCTGTTGTTACTACTGTATGATACTGAGAGAACAGGACACTAATCATTCTATGTTGTTACTACTGTATGATACTGAGAGAACAGGACACTAATCATTCTGTTGTTACTACTGTATGATACTGAGAGAACAGGACACTAATCATTCTATGTTGTTACTACTGTATGATACTGAGAGAACAGGACACTAATCATTCTATGTTGTTACTACTGTATGATACTGAGAGAACAGGACACTAATCATTCTATGTTGTTACTACTGTATGATACTGAGAGAACAGGACACTAATCATTCTATGTTGTTACTACTGTATGATACTGAGAGAACAGGACACTAATCATTCTGTTGTTACTACTGTATGATACTGAGAGAACAGGACACTAATCATTCTGTTGTTACTACTGTATGATACTGAGAGAACAGGACACTAATCATTCTTGTTGTTACTACTGTATGATACTGAGAGAACAGGACACTAATCATTCTGTTGTTACTACTGTATGATACTGAGAGAACAGGACACTAATCATTCTGTTGTTACTACTGTATGATACTGAGAGAACAGGACACTAATCATTCTGTGTTGTTACTACTGTATGATACTGAGAGAACAGGACACTAATCATTCTGTTGTTACTACTGTATGATACTGAGAGAACAGGACACTAATCATTCTGTGTTGTTACTACTGTATGATACTGAGAGAACAGGACACTAATCATTCTGTTGTTACTACTGTATGATACTGAGAGAACAGGACACTAATCATTCTATGTTGTTACTACTGTATGATACTGAGAGAACAGGACACTAATCATTCTGTTGTTACTACTGTATGATACTGAGAGAACAGGACACTAATCATTCTGTGTTGTTACTACTGTATGATACTGAGAGAACAGGACACTAATCATTCTATGTTGTTACTACTGTATGATACTGAGAGAACAGGACACTAATCATTCTGTTGTTACTACTGTATGATACTGAGAGAACAGGACACTAATCATTCTGTGTTGTTACTACTGTATGATACTGAGAGAACAGGACACTAATCATTCTATGTTGTTACTACTGTATGATACTGAGAGAACAGGACACTAATCATTCTGTTGTTACTACTGTATGATACTGAGAGAACAGGACACTAATCATTCTGTTGTTACTACTGTATGATACTGAGAGAACAGGACACTAATCATTCTGTTGTTACTACTGTATGATACTGAGCGAACAGGACACTAATCATTCTGTTGTTACTACTGTATGATACTGAGAGAACAGGACACTAATCATTCTGTGTTGTTACTACTGTATGATACTGAGAGAACAGGACACTAATCATTCTGTGTTGTTACTACTGTATGATACTGAGAGAACAGGACACTAATCATTCTATGTTGTTACTACTGTATGATACTGAGAGAACAGGACACTAATCATTCTGTTGTTACTACTGTATGATACTGAGAGAACAGGACACTAATCATTCTGTTGTTACTACTGTATGATGCTGAGAGAACAGGACACTAATCATTCTGTTGTTACTACTGTATGATACTGAGAGAACAGGACACTAATCATTCTGTTGTTACTACTGTATGATACTGAGAGAACAGGACACTAATCATTCTGTTGTTACTACTGTATGATACTGAGAGAACAGGACACTAATCATTCTGTTGTTACTACTGTATGATACTGAGAGAACAGGACACTAATCATTCTGTGTTGTTACTACTGTATGATACTGAGAGAACAGGACACTAATCATTCTGTTGTTACTACTGTATGATACTGAGAGAACAGGACACTAATCATTCTGTTGTTACTACTGTATGATACTGAGAGAACAGGACACTAATCATTCTGTTGTTACTACTGTAAGATACTGAGAGAACAGGACACTAATCATTCTGTTGTTACTACTGTATGATACTGAGAGAACAGGACACTAATCATTCTGTTGTTAATACTGGCCAGGACGTGACATGTGTATACAGTCCACACCATATACATTTTGACAGTGAAGCTAACATTTTAAATGTGGCTCTATAGTCCAACATTTTGTATTTCAGATCAAATGTTTCATATGAGGTGACAGTATATAATGTCACCTTTTATTTGCGGATATTTTCATACATATCTGTTTCACCATTTAGAAAAATAAAAGCACTTTATGTATCGAGTCCCCCTATTCGATAACTATTCTGACCAAGTAACTTATAGTGTATTAAAGTAGTCAAAAGTAAAGTATTTGGTCCCATATTCTTTGAACACAATGACTACATAAAGCCTGATGATGCCATGATTGAGAAAAATCATGAATGAATCATGAATAATAATGAGTGAGAGAGTTACAGAGGCTACAACAAAACATGCTAACCTCTCACCATTACCAATAACAGAGACTACAACAAAACATGCTAACCTCTCACCATTAACAATAACAGAGGATACAACAAAACATGCTAACCTCTCACCATTACCAATAACAGAGGCTACAACAAAACATGCTAACCTTTCACCATTACCAATGACAGAGGCTACAACAAAACATGCTAACCTCTCACCACTACCAATAACAGAGGCTACAACAAAACATGCTAACCTCTCACCATTACCAATAACAGAGGCTACAACAAAACATGCTAACCTCTCACCACTATCAATAACAGAGGCTACAACAAAACATGCTAACCTCCCACCATTACCAATAACAGAGGATACAACAAAACATGCTAACCTCTCACCATTACCAATAACAGAGGATACAACAAAACATGCTAACCTCTCACCATTACCAATAACAGCGGCTACAACAAAACATGCTAACCTCTCACCATTACCAATAACAGAGGCTACAACAAAACATACTAACCTCTCACCATTACCAATAACAGAGGCTACAACAAAACATGCTAACCTCTCACCATAACCAATAACAGAGGCTACAACAAAACATGCTAACCTCTCAGCATTACCAATAACAGAGGCTACAACAAAACATGCTAACCTCTCACCATTACCAATAACAGAGGCTACAACAAAACATGCTAACCTCTCACCATTACCAATAACAGAGGCTACAACAAAACATGCTAACCTCTCACTATTACCAATAACAGAGGCTACAACAAAACATGCTATCCTCTCACCATTACCAATAACAGAGGCTACAACAGAACATGCTAACCTCTCACCATTAACAATAACAGAGGATACAACAAAACATGCTAACCTCTCACCATTACCAATAACAGAGGCTACAACAAAACATGCTAACCTCTCACCATTACCAATAACAGAGGCTCATTCGTCATTATTCACGATTAATTCCTGATTTTTCATAATCATGGTAGCATCCACATGAATGTAGAAGTGTTCAGAAACATCTTCTATTCTTACTGACAATACAAGTGAAGTGACTCCAAAATGACAGGACATTATTCACCATTAAGTTACTATTAGGAAAAACATAATCTAAAACACAACCAAATTTAAAACTGTAAGCTTCACTGTCCAAACACATATGGTGTGGAGTATGTGTGTCTGGTAAACACATGTGGATCTGGTGAACAGTTATCACTTGTTGACCAACTACAGGAATACTGACCTCAGAGTCTCCAGTCTACAGTGTGGATCCTCCAGTCCAGCAGAGAGCAGTCTGACTCCTGAGTCTCCTGGGTGATTGTAGCTCAGGTCCAGCTTTCTCAGGTGTGAGGGCTTTGACTTCAGAGCTGAGACCAGAGAAGCACAGCCTTTCTCTGTGACTCCACAGCCTGACAGCCTGCAAAGAGATCATCATGACTTCACAAACACACTGTTAATTTAACACCAGTAGTGTAGAAGGACAACGGTAGATGCATTTGGTTCATATTCCCAAACAACATATAGATTCATCATCTGTCTCCTAGAATTGTATGGTCATATTGTAATACTAGGTTGAATATCTGATTCCATATGTTATGCAATATAATATTATATACATATTGTAATACACATAATATTTCTTCCTGATGATTACTTCTTATATGTCATTTTATTTACTCACAGAACAGCTCTGGAGGCTTTGACCACTGGCAGCAGCCTCAGAAGACCTTCCTCCGATCTGGAGTATTTCTTCAGGTCAAACACATCCAGCTCCTTTTCTGAAGTCAGCAACACAGAGACCAGAGCTGACCACTGTGCAGGTGACAGGTTGTCTTCTGAGAGACTTCCTGATCTCAGGAAGCTTTGGACCTCCTCCACTAGAGAATGGTCATTCAGACAGTGGAACAGATTGATGCACCTCTCTGGAGAGGGATTCTCCCTGATCTTCTCCTTGATGGACTTGACTGTTTCTTCATGGCTCTGTGAGCTGCTTCTTGTCTTTGTCAGTAGACCTCGTAAGTGCTTCTGATTGGACTCCAGTGAGAGACCCAGAAGGAAGTGGAGGAAAAGGTCCAGGTTTCCTGTCTCACTTTGTAAGGCTTTATCCACAGCACTCTTGTAGACAGTAACTTCAGGCTTGTCTCTGTACAGCAAAGAAAAGATACTGGACTTTGTTTGCTGTTTGTCCATTAGATTCTCATTGTTGTTGATGAATGAGAGGAACACATACACAGCAGCTAGAAATTCCTGAATGCTCAGATGCACGAAGCAGTACACCTTGTCTTGGTACAGAACACATTCCTCTTTAAAGAGCTGTGTGCACAATCCTGAGTACACTGAGGCTTCATTGACATCAATGCCAGCCTCTTTCAGGTCTT
Organism: Salmo salar; assembly: GCF_965601325.2. NCBI lineage: Eukaryota > Metazoa > Chordata > Actinopteri > Salmoniformes > Salmonidae > Salmo > Salmo salar. The sequence continues at coordinate 1,468,608 of NW_027675443.1, forward strand.
CTTCATAGAAAATCAGATTGCCCTTCAGTAGCTGTTAAAAAGCCAGCTTTCCCAGTGATAGAATGCTCTCGTTATTCAAGTGTGGATCTGTCTCTTCTTTCCCAAGATACTTTTCATTCTTCTGTTTGGTATGAAACACCACAAGGTGTGTGTACATCTCAGTCAGAGTCCTGGGCATCTCTTCTCTCTTATGTTTCAGCATGTGTTCGAGGACTGTTGCAGAAATCCAACAGAAGACTGGAATGTGGCACATGATGTGGAGGCTCCTTGATGACTTTATGTGTGAGATGATTCTGCTGGCCAGGTCCTCATCACTGAATTTCTTTCTGAAGTACTCCTCCTTCTGTGGGTCATTGAATCCTTGTACCTCTGTCACCTGGTCAACACACACTGAAGGGATCTTACTGGCTGCTGCAGGTCGGGTAGTTATCCAGAGGAGAGGAGAGGGAAGCAGATTTCCCTTGATGAGATTTGTCAGCAGAACATCCACTGAGGTTGACTCTGTGACATCACAACAGATCTTGTTCTTCTGGAAGTCTAGGGGCAGTCGGCACTCATCCAGACCATCAAAGATGAACACAACTTTGTACTTGTCGTAATTGGAGATTCTTGATTGTTTGATTTCCATTGAGAAGTGATTGAGAAGTTCAATCAAAGTGTGTTTGTCCCCTTTCATCAAATTCAGCTCCCGAAAAGGGAATGAAAACACAAATTGAACATCCTGATTTGCTTTTCCTTCAGCCCAGTCCAGAATGAACTTCTGCACAGAGACTGTTTTTCCAATGCCAGCGACTCCCTTTGTCAGCACAGTTCTGATACGTTTGTCTTGTCCAGTTAACCTGTTTGGGCTAGGGGGCAGTATTGAGAATTTTGGAAAAAATATGTGCCCATTTTTAACTGCCTCCTACACCAACTCAGAAGCTAGAATATGCATATTATTGTTCAGGTTTGGATAGAAAACACCCTGAAGTTTCTAAAACTGTTTGAATGGTGTCTGTGAGTATAACAGAACTCCTATGGCAGGCAAAAACCTGACAAGGTTTCATGCAGGAAGAGGCCTGTCTGACAAGGAGTCGTGCGTCTTGCATCTGTTTATTGAAAAGTAAGGATCTTAGCTGTAACGTGACAATTCCCAGGGCTCCAATAGGCTCTCAGGACGCGGGAAAATCATGAAGGTTGACGAGGCAGCCTCAGGCTGAAACAGATTATCATCTTATTCAAGTGTCCCATTAGGTGACAATGGAGTGAGGCGCGTGCGCGATTAGCCCCCGTGGAGTATTTTAATTCGTCTGGTTAGTTTATTGCAGATTCCCGGTCGGAATATTATCGCTTTTCTACGAGATAAATGGCATAAAAATTGGTTTTAAACAGCGGTTGACATGCTTCGAAGTACGGTAATGGAATATTTAGAATTTTATTGTCACGAATTGCGCCATGCGCGCGACACTTCTTTACTATTTCGGATAGTGTCTGGAACGCACGAACAAAACGCCGCTATTCGGATATAACGATGGATTATTTTGGACCAAACCAACATTTGTTATTGAAGTAGCAGTCCTGGGTGTGCATTCTGACGAAGACAACAAAAGGTAATCAAACTTTTATAATAGTAAATATGATTATGGTGAGTGCTAAACTTGCCGGGTGTCTAAATAGCGAGCCCGTGATGCCTGGGCTATGTACTTAGAATATTGCAAAATGTGCTTTCACCAAAAAGCTATTTTAAAATCGGACATATCGAGTGCATAGAGGAGGTCTGTATCTATAATTCTTAAAATAATTGTTATGCTTTTTGTGAACGTTTATCGTGAGTAATTTAGCAAACTGTTAGTAAATTCCCCGGAAGTTTGCGGGGGGTATGCTAGTTCTGAACGTCACATGCTAATGTAAAAAGCTGTTTTTTGATATAAATATGAACTTGATTGAACAGACATGCATGTATTGTATAACATAATGTCCTAGGTGTGTCATCTGATGAAGATCATAAAAGGTTAGTGCTGCATTTAGCTGTGGTTTGGGTTTTTGGTGACATTATATGCTAGCTTGAAAAATGGGTGTCTGATTATTTCTGGCTGGGCACTCTCCTGACATAATCTAATGTTTTGCTTTCGTTGTAAAGCCTTTTTGAAATCGGACAGTGTGGTTAGATAAACGAGAGTCTTGTCTTTAAATAGCTGTAAAATAGTCATATGTTTGAGAAATTGAAGTAATAGTATTTCAAACGATTCAAAAATCGCGCCACTGGATTAGACTGGCTGTTACGTAGATGGGACGAATTCGTCCCGCCTAGCCCATAGAGGTTAAGGGTTTGAAGATGACGTTACATTTGATTGCAGTCTCTGGTCTTGCTTGTTTCCTGGTTGTTGTCTCAATCTGTCTCAGCTCATGTTCATTATTGACCTGTCCTGTTCCACCCTCTGTGATGTAGAGCTCTGTGTAGATCTTATTGAGAAGTGTTGGGTTTCCTTGTTTAGAGATCCCCTCAAATACACATTGAAACTTCTTCTTTAGATTAGATTTGAGTTCACGTTGGCAAATCACAGCAAGCTCATCTGAATGAAGAAATAGCACAGAGGATATTAATATTACGTCTGTTTTAATGCCTACAGTATTGTAGGACTGTTATAACATTTTAACCTGTTTAGGATAGGGGGCAGTATTGACACGGCTGGATAAAAAACATACCCGATTTAATCTGGTTACCACTCCTACCCAGTAACTAGAATATGCATATACTTATTACATATGGATAGAAAACACCCTAAATTTTCTAAAACTGTTTGAATGGTGTCTGTGAGTATAACAGAACTCAAATGGCAGGTCAAAACCTGAGAGATTCCTTTACAGGAAGTGGCCTGTCTGACCATTTCTTGAACTTCTTTTCCATCTCTATCATTTACTAAGGATCTCTGCTCTAACGTGACACTTCCCACGTCGTCCATAGGCGCTCAGAGCCCGGGAAAAAACAGAATGTCGTCATTCCAGCCCCAGGCTGAAACACATTATCGCCTTTCTCAAGTGGCCGATCAAGGGACACTGGGCTTATGCGCGTGACCCCAACCGCCCCCGCCTTTGGGATTTTTTCCTCTGTTTGCCGAAAAGGAGATTCCCTGTCGAAATATTATCGCTTTTCTACGAGAAAAATGTCGTAAAAATTGATTTTAAACAGCGGTTGACATGCTTCGAAGTACGGTAATGGAATACTTAGAATTTTATTGTCACGAATTGCGCCATGCGCGCGACACTTCTTTACTATTTCGGATAGTGTCTGGAACGCACGAACAAAACGCCGCTATTCGGATATAACGATGGATTATTTTGGACCAAACCAACATTTGTTATTGAAGTAGCAGTCCTGGGTGTGCATTCTGACGAAGACAACAAAAGGTAATCAAACTTTTATAATAGTAAATATGATTATGGTGAGTGCTAAACTTGCCGGGTGTCTAAATAGCGAGCCCGTGATGCCTGGGCTATGTACTTAGAATATTGCAAAATGTGCTTTCACCAAAAAGCTATTTTAAAATCGGACATATCGAGTGCATAGAGGAGGTCTGTATCTATAATTCTTAAAATAATTGTTATGCTTTTTGTGAACGTTTATCGTGAGTAATTTAGTAAAATGTTAGCGAATTCCCCGGAAGTTTGCGGGGGGTATGCTAGTTCTGAACGTCACATGCTAATGTAAAAAGCTGGTTTTTGATATAAATATGAACTTGATTGAACAAAACATGCATGTATTGTATAACATAATGTCCTAGGGTTGTCATCTGATGAAGATCATCAAAGGTGAGTGCTGCATTTAGCTGTCTTCTGGGTTTTGGTGACATTATATGCTGGCTTGAAAAATGGGTGTCTGATTATTTCTGGCTTGGTACTCTGCTGACATAATCTAATGTTTTGCTTTCGTTGTAAAGCCTTTTTGAAATCGGACAGTGTGGTTAGATTAACGAGAGTCTTGTCTTTAAATGGCTGTAAAATAGTCATATGTTTGAGAAATTGAAGTAATAGGATTTTTAAGGTTTTGAAAATCGCGCCACAGGCTGGCAGTGGCTGTTACGTAGGTGGGACGAATTCGTCCCGCCTAGCCTAGAGAGGTTAAATTATAATCATTTACTCTCTTAACTGAATGTATTGTCATGACGTTGCCATCTCTCTGGGAACAGGGAGCACAGTTGACCCCCTCCCCCTTGCACCATCCCCCTACCTACCTCTCCCTACCCAGGCCCTGTCAAGGCGGTCGTAAATTCCAAAGGAAATGTCCTGCCAAACAGGCCCAGTTGAGTCTGAGAGGGGTATCATAGAGAGACAAGGAAATTCTTCCAACTCACAAAATTGGGGAACCGAACAACATTTATGTTCTGGAGGTATAAAAGATCGGTGAAGAATCCAGCTATGAACTGGTCCGCTTGGTACAATTGTGTGATACTCAGAAGAGACAATATAGCCATATTACCATAAAACTGTTTATATAATAGCCTCAGCTATGGGACTTGCATCTAAATGGTTGTATAAAATGTATTAATAAGGATAAAGCTATTTGGAATACGTTGAGATGCTATGTCCTGATGTTAATGTGATAGAATGTATTTCTGTTCAAAGCTTAAATAAGTCATCGGCACGCCCCCCAGGGACAAAGACAGGACCAGGCGTCATGTGACAAGCCTGTTCTATGTTCACGTATAAAACCCCCACCCTGATTTTCTTTCATGAGACCAGCTTACCTCAGAAGAGAGAGGCAAGGTTTGACCATCAAATTCCTCTACTGAAAGTTAACTATACCACGTGGTTAAACTTTTAGACTATCGAGACTGACAGAATAATAACAAGTCTTTGATATTAATTAATAGTCTGCAGCTAGAAATTATATCATTGAATGCGAAGACCGACGAAACATCCATCTATACCGACATTAATGAATGTCGCTTTGAAAGATCCATTCTAACCGAGAGAGAGCGAACGGGACAAAAACTCTCCAACAGGACAAAAACTCTCCAACAAGGATCCCGACGACACACTGAGCGTAAATATATATTGATTGCGATTGTTCCCGAATGAGTGAGCGTTCATGTACAAAGGATTAGCATATCAATTGTTAATATTAATGAACTCTGTGTGCCTCCTCAGCTGCCCTTTATGACCCTTTGTTTAACAAGACACCAGCCATGCCTGTTTAGCCCACTAGGGCACATTACTCTACCAATTCTTTGTGACGATAATTACTGTTTGTATGCTTTCTGTGAATTACTTAGTTTAGTAAATTAATGATTTTAAGACAATTGATGTATGGATGATTTAGTAAAGGCTGGATTCGTGCAGATACAACAATTTACGACGTTTGGAATGAGACTGGACGCGAGGTAAAATACACCATTTAAACCAGAAGATAATCGGCCTATACTATAATAGAATATAATATATAATGTTATAATATAGGAAAGTTATATTAGGAAAATTATAACTTTGTAATATGAATATTTTCCTTGGTGCCCCGATCTCCTAGTTAATTACAGTTAAACGATTAGTCAGTTTAATCGCGTGATAATAATTACAGGGAGTTATTTGATAAACATGTCTTCAAGTTAACCTGTTAGGGCTAGAGGGCAGTATTGACACGGCTGGATAAAAAACGTACCCGATTTAATCTGGTTACTACTCCTGCCCAGTAACTAGAATATGCATATAATTATTGGCTTTGGATAGAAAACACCCTAAAGTTTCTAAAACTGTTTGAATGGTGTCTGTGAGTATAACAGAACTCATATGGCAGGCAAAAACCTGAGAAGATTTAATGCAGGAAGTGGCCTGTCTGACAAGGTGTCGTTCTTCTTGCCTCTGTTTATTGAAGACTGAGGATCTCTGCTATGACGTGACACTTCCTACGGCTCCAATAGGCTCTCAGAAGGCGGCAAAAAGCTGAATCGTGGCTTTGCAGGCTCTGGCTGAAAAAAAGTAGCGCGTTTGGGTAGTGGCTGGTTACAGTACTGTGAGACTCAGGCGAAGGCCCGAGTCGACCCCATGCTTTGTTTTCTTTCGTTTGTTTACCTAAACGCAGATTCCCGGTCGGAATATTATCGCTTTTTTTATGAGAAAAATTGCATAAAAATGGATTTTAAACAGCGGTTGACATGCTTCGAAGTACGGTAATGGAAGATTTAGAATTTTTTTGTCAAGAATTGCGCCATGCTCGTGACCCTTATTTACACTTCGGATAGTGACCTGAACGCACGAACAAAACGCCGCTATTTGGATATAACGATGGATTATTTTGGACCAAACCAACATTTGTTATTGAAGTAGCAGTCCTGGGAGTGCATTCTGACGAAGAACATCAAAATTAATCAAACTTTTGTAATAATAAATCTGACTTTGGTCAGTGCTAAACTTGGTGGGTGTCTAAATAGCTAGCCGTGATGGCTGGGCTATCTATTGAGAATATTGCAAAATGTGCTTTCACCGAAAAGCTATTTTAAAATCGGACACCTCGATTGCACAAAGGAGTTCTGTATCTATAATTCTTAAAATAATTGTTATGTTTTTTGTGAACGTTTATCGTGAGTAATTTAGTAAATTCACCGGAGGTTTGCGGGGGGTATGCTAGTTCTGAACGTCACATGCTAATGTAAAAAGCTGGTTTTTGATATAAATATGAACTTGATTGAACAAAACATGCATGTATTGTATAACATAATGTCCTAGCTGTGTCATCTGATGAAGATCATCAAAGGTTAGTGCTGCATTTAGCTGTCTTCTGGGTTTTTGTGACATTATATGCTAGCTTGAAAAATGGGTGTCTGATTATTTCTGGCTGGGTACTCTGCTGACATAATCTAATGTTTTGCTTTCGTTGTAAAGCCTTTTTGAAATCGGACAGTGTGGTTAGATTAATGGTGCCCAAAGACACGACCGTATAAATGTGTAAATGTTTTCATAATGCATTACAGACTGGTGTGACTGATTATATTATTATTGGTATTATTGATGGTATTATTAATGTTGTCTCTCTCTGTCTCTCTCTCTAAATTAATCAACGCTGCTACAATATCATTGAGTTACACAGCTACTTTAGCTGTACTTTAGCTACAGCTTTTAAATGTTATAAAACAGCATTCAACATGAGGCAGACAGATCTTACATTTCTCCAGTGTGTCAGCGAGCTCCTTCTGGTTCATTTTCCTCAGGACGTGCAGTGTGATCTTCAGAGCCCCCTCTCTGGCACTGCTCTCCTGCTTCTCATCTTCAGAATCCACCACTTCCTCATCCTGCTTCTGACTCTCAAAGCATTCTGGGAGTTCTGGACTAAGAATCCTCTTGAACATCTTCAGCTCGTTCTTCACAAATGTCATAATTTTCTCTTCAAGCAACTGAAATAAATCAAGTAAATAAGTTAAGCAAGAGAAGAAATGCTTTCTCATTAACACAATAATGAATAATTGACAGATGAACTTTACTTGAGGAAAACAAAGACAAATGTTCATAACAGGATCACATACACTGAATATAGAGTCCAGGTCTGTTTGATGACTCTGGGAAGACTGACCACTGAGAATCTCTGACTCTGATCTCTCCTGTTGGTTTCTGTGGACAAAACATGAGATTACATCTCCTCATCCAGGGAGTCACACACACACACACACACACACACACACACACACACACACACACACACACACACACACACACACACACACACACACACACACACACACACACACACACACACACACACACACACACACACACACACACACACACTGTTTTAGGACTATGAAAATGGACTAAATGATTAGCCTATGGATTATGAAAACAACCAAAAGAAATGGGAAAATGGGAGAGGAGAAATGACTAGAGACAGTGTTGTTTAACTCACTGACCATGAACCATGAGGTCTTCTTACCTTTGTTCAGTAGAAAAGTCTTCCTCTCTAAACTCTATAGGTTCAAACATAGACCAGTCACTCTTCATGGACACACAGCTGGGAACAGGGGAGGCTGGTCTCTCCTGATTGATTGGACTTCAACACAACAGAGACAAACATTACATCTCTCTTCTACTCTGAGCTCAGATGGGGAAACAAGTGTTTCATTCCAAAACGCTATACATCCATTTTCAGAAATGTTGGGAAATGTAATTTTATTGTTTAAAGAAATTATTAAACCACTACAAGGCTTTATAAAGGCTTCTAACGTTTGTAATTTCCACTTCAAAATGTCAGACTTGATTTGATGAAAAAAATGGATCAACCACTACAAAAAATGTCCCTTAATTTACAATCCACACGAACAAACACATTTGCTGCTGTTTTCCTGCTGTGAGAAACTGGGTCAAATTAAGAGATGGCATCTGTAAGTGCATTCATCTAAAGATATCTAGGTGAGACAACCACATATCACAGTCAAATATACAGGATACCAACATTCCATTCCTGTTAAACAATGGATATATATCATTTTGCAAAAAAACACATTTTCACATACACATCTAAAATCTAGAACAGTTATATAGAATGTAACCATAAGAAATACCTTCTGATTAACAAACGTTTTAGAATATAAATTCTTAAACAAAATTGTCAGCTCACCTCTTAGCTTTGGTATCATGTCCCCCAGAGACACTCATTTTAGAGGCAGGGCAATCCTCCTCTCTCTCCCCAGCGAGTCTCATTTTAGAAGCAGGGCCCTCCTCCTTTCTCTCCCCAGAGAGACTGATTTTAGAGACTGGACCCCCAAACAGAGATCCAACATGTTGGTTGTGGTTAACACAGTGACAACTAATTATTGAATATAAATTGTTCTCATTTATTCATTATCTCTTAGAAATAAAACATTTCCTAACAGATACATCCAAACATTCAGGTGATTTAATGCATCACATGAACATGTAATCATGACTGATATTTGTCTCCTCATCTCCATGTTTAGTGTTAATAATAATAATAACAATAATATAATGTGTCATTGTTTGTTAAGGCAGAGGTTCCCAAACGTGACCCACCAACTGAGGTGTTTTTTGAGTTGGGTTGAACGGTGAAAACCAAACCATTTGACATGGCTAATTCTGTGTTCTGATGCTCTAACATTATAACAACATCAGTGGGGGCCTAATTGTCTAGCTTTTATTTAGTTGATTGAAAATTCTCAAAGATTACAGGCTATTATTGAAAAAGTCCATTATCTTTTCTACATACTTTCTATTTGGTTTTAGTCGTTTTGGGGGGCAATGTTTTATTTTGTTTTGGGGGGCAATGTCATCCCTCGACCCACCTGTACCCCTGCCGTGATCCACAAGTGGTCCTGACAGAGTTCACATAGGCTACCAGTAGCAGGACTCATCACCTTCAAATCAGTTTCATTCTAAATAACTGAGCATGTAGCGATATTTCCTAAACATTTCCTACAGAGACCATCAGGTCATCATCAATATAAAGGATATTTAAAAACATTTCCTACAGAGACCATCAGGTCATCATCAATATAAAGGATATTTAAAAACATTTCCTACAGAGACCATCAGGTCATCATCAATATAAAGGATATTTAAAAACATTTCCTACAGAGACCATCAGGTCATCATCAATATAAAGGATATTTAAAAACATTTCCTACGGAGACCATCAGGTCATCATCAATATAAAGGATATTTAAAAACATTTCCTACAGAGACCATCAGGTCATCATCAATATAAAGGATATTTAAAAACATTTCCTACAGAGACCATCAGGTCATCATCAATATAAAGGATATTTAAAAACATTTCCTACAGAGACCATCAGGTCATTCAGCAATATAAAGGATATTTAAAAACATTTCCTACGGAGACCATCAGGTCATCATCAATATAAAGGATATTTAAAAACATTTCCTACAGAGACCATCAGGTCATCATCAATATAAAGGATATTTAAAAACATTTCCTACAGAGACCATCAGGTCATCATCAATATAAAGGATATTTAAAAACATTTCCTACAGAGACCATCAGGTCATCATCAATATAAAGGATATTTAAAAACATTTCCTACAGAGACCATCAGGTCATCATCAATATAAAGGATATTTAAAAACATTTCCTACAGAGACCATCAGGTCATCATCAATATAAAGGATATTTAAAAACATTTCCTACAGAGACCATCAGGTCATCATCAATATAAAGGATATTTAAAAACATTTCCTACAGAGACCATCAGGTCATCATCAATATAAAGGATATTTAAAAACATTTCCTACAGAGACCATCAGGTCATCATCAATATAAAGGATATTTAAAAACATTTCCTACAGAGACCATCAGGTCATCATCAATATAAAGGATATTTAAAAACATTTCCTACAGAGACCATCAGGTCATCATCAATATAAAGGATATTTAAAAACATTTCCTACAGAGACCATCAGGTCATCATCAATATAAAGGATATTTAAAAACATTTCCTACAGAGACCATCAGGTCATCATCAATATAAAGGATATTTAAAAACATTTCCTACAGAGACCATCAGGTCATCATCAATATAAAGGATATTTAAAAACATTTCCTACAGAGACCATCAGGTCATCATCAATATAAAGGATATTTAAAAACATTTCCTACAGAGACCATCAGGTCATCATCAATATAAAGGATATTTAAAAACATTTCCTACAGAGACCATCAGGTCATCATCAATATAAAGGATATTTAAAAACATTTCCTACAGAGACCATCAGGTCATCATCAATATAAAGGATATTTAAAAACATTTCCTACAGAGACCATCAGGTCATCATCAATATAAAGGATATTTAAAAACATTTCCTACAGAGACCATCAGGTCATCATCAATATAAAGGATATTTAAAAACATTTCCTACAGAGACCATCAGGTCATCATCAATATAAAGGATATTTAAAAACATTTCCTACAGAGACCATCAGGTCATCATCAATATAAAGGATATTTAAAAACATTTCCTACGGAGACCATCAGGTCATCATCAATATAAAGGATATTTAAAAACATTTCCTACGGAGACCATCAGGTCATCAGCAATATAAAGGATATTTAAAAACATTTCCTACAGAGACCATCAGGTCATCATCAATATAAAGGATATTTAAAAACATTTCCTACAGAGACCATCAGGTCATCATCAATATAAAGGATATTTAAAAACATTTCCTACAGAGACCATCAGGTCATCATCAATATAAAGGATATTTAAAAACATTTCCTACGGAGACCATCAGGTTGTTCAGCAATATAAAGGATATTTAAAAACATTTCCTACGGAGACCATCAGGTTGTTCAGCAATATAAAGGATATTTAAAAACATGTCCTACAGAGACCATCAGGTTGTTCAGCAATATAAAGGATCATATCTCCAGCCTACTCTGTCTGTTGAATGTTTGACGGCCTAACTTCATAATAATTAGCCTAGACTTACCAGAGTCTGCCCATCTTTCCTTCAAATCAACACATTTATCCGACTTCGAAGTGTACAGAGAAATATGTGCCACAGTTTCTACAGCCATTTTGTAACTGCGTAGTCTACAAACTTATTTACAATTCCATGTGAGGAAATCACATATTTTCTGACGCTCTTGCAGAGGAAGTAGTCCATATTACAAACTTCAAAATCCTTTTTTTATTAATCTCAAATACACTACAATTTTTCAATTCCCTACATTGCAGGAAAGTTCTCAAAAGGTTATAAAATGCAGATCCTGTACAGAGTTTGTCTTTGGTTTCGGGAAGGCTGAAAGATGACGTTGAAATCCTGCCAAGTATTGCAAACAGGAAGTTAACTTAGTCACAAGGTTGTGCCAACTGCAGAAGTGTTGCAAAATCCTTTACACCCCACTCTTCCCCATCAGTCTTAAGAACAAAAGATGTGTTTTAATGTAGATACAACAGAAACAATATGTGATACTCTCAACTTCTCTTTTATCAGAACATAGACATTTCCAAGAGGAGGCTGGTGGGAGGAGTTATAGGAGGATGGGTTCATTTTTATGGCTGAAATGGATTCAATAAATGAATTTGATACCGTTCCATTTAATCCATTCCAGACTTTACACTGAGCCCGTCCTATAGCTCCTCCACCAGCCTCCTCTGGTTTGTATGTGAAAGTATTCAGGTGTTCATGTTGCTGTGGAGGCAAATTATATGTAAAAATAATTATATATAATTCAGCCGTAAAAATTAAATCATATGTTAAAATGGTGTATTTCTAAGTTTTGTAGAAAAAAAAGAAAAAAATTCTACTCTATGGCATTATCAAAAGTTGAAACATTTTAAAAGCAGTGATTTTCAAACACAATTAGATTGGCAGTGGTGTGGGGAGCAATAATATACCCTCCATTGTGCTAGAAACTCATCACAGGTTTAGAAATCAGTGTTTTACTTTAATGTCACATATAATTTTTTCAAATCTTTTTAACTACAGATCATAGAAACGTCCTGTTTTCACAAATATGGATACTGTTTTGGTGCTGGAGAGGATGAATATGAGGTTGAAAAGTGTCAGAATGGCATTTTAACACTAGAATCAAACACCGATAAATCTATATACTACAATCAGTCCTGCTCCCTGACTTTTAACACTACAATCAGTCCTGCTCCCTGACTTTTAACACTACAATCAGTCCTGCTCCCTGACTTTTAACACTACAATCAGTCCTGCTCCCTGACTTTTAACACTACAATCAGTCCTGCTCCCTGACTTTTAACACTACAATCAGTCCTGCTCCCTGACTTTTAACACTACAATCAGTCCTGCTCCCTGACTTTTAACACTACAATCAGTCCTGCTCCCTGACTTTTAACACTACAATCAGTCCTGCTCCCTGACTTTTAACACTAGAATCAGACCTGCTCCCTGACTTTTCCTAAATGTTTGTATTTTACACTGCTCATTTGTCAATATTTTTCAATCACAAACAGAAAAGTATTTACAGCCTTTGAACCTGTTTACACCAATTCCTAACTTAACCCACCAAGACAATGTGCTGTTGGACGTTGGTGTCCAGCCAGCCACTAATGAGTCTCTCTTTCCTTACTGAATAAATGACAAATAGATGAATGGGCCATAATTGTGCACCTTAATTCAAAATTTAATTTAAATTGGGCCTAACTGAATGATTAGGAGGGTGAATGTCACGTCCTGACCAGTAAAGGGGTTATTTGTATTGTAATTTGGTCAGGACGTGGCAGGGGGTGTTTGTTTTATGTGGTTCGGGGTTTGTTGGGATATGTTCTTTTGTAAGAGGGCTGTTTGTTTTATGTGTTCCGGGGTTTTGGGGTATTGTTCTGGTTTTGTATTTCTATGATTTTCTAGGTTGTGTATTTCTTTGTTGGCCTGGTATGGCTCTCAAACAGGAACAACTGTACATCGTTGTTGCTGATTGGGAGTCATACTTAGGTAGCCCTTTTTTCACCTGAGGTTTGTGGGAAGTTGTTTTTGCATAGCTGTGTGTAGCCTGCATTACTGTGCGTTCGTTCGTTTTCTTGATTTGTTTCGTTAAGTGTTCGAATAAAAGTTAAAATGAACACTCAACCCGCTGCGCCTTGGTCCACTTCATACGACGCCCGTTGCAGTGAAGAGGTTGATTTAATGTAGAACAATAGTGTAATGATGAGGTGAAGAGGTTGATTTAATGTAGAACAATAGTGTATTGATGAGGTGAAGAGGTTGATTTAATGTAGAACAATAGTGTATTGATGAGGTGAAGAGGTTGATTTAATGTAGAACAATAGTGCAATGATGAGGTGAAGAGGTTGATTTAATGTAGAACAATAGTGTAATGATGAGGTGAAGAGGTTGATTTAATGTAGAACAATAGTGTATTGATGAGGTGAAGAGGTTGATTTAATGTAGAACAATAGTGTATTGATGAGGTGAAGAGGTTGATTTAATGTAGAACAATAGTGTAATGATGAGGTGAAGAGGTTGATTTAATGTAGAACAATAGTGTATTGATGAGGTGAAGAGGTTGATTTAATGTAGAACAATAGTGTAATGATGAGGTGAAGAGGTTGATTTAATGTAGAACAATAGTGTATTGATGAGGTGAAGAGGTTGATTTAATGTAGAACAATAGTGTAATGATGAGGTGAAGAGGTTGATTTAATGTAGAACAATAGTGTAATGATGAGGTGAAGAGGTTGATTTAATGTAGAACAATAGTGTAATGATGAGGTGAAGAGGTTGATTTAATGTAGAACAATAGTGTAATGATGAGGTGAAGAGGTTGATTTAATGTAGAACAATAGTGTAATGATGAGGTGAAGAGGTTGATTTAATGTAGAACAATAGTGTATTGATGAGGTGAAGAGGTTGATTTAATGTAGAACAATAGTGTAATGATGTAAGGGAAATGAAAACATGCTATGAGTTGCAGTAGGCCTTTAGAATGATGTAAAACATGTCCTGGACTCTATCCAAGTTGATGAGGGGGAAACAAACGATACCAGCCTGATCAGCCGGTCCATCGACACTACTCCTAAACTATAACACAACTTATTTCACACATGATAAGAGTTACAATAATCTGAGGAGTGACAATATTAGGCCTATCAGTTGTCAAATTGTACATGACGAGATGGGAGCATCTTGTAATTGACAGATGGAGTTAAAGGAGCATCTACTGATCAAATCCTCCTTCTGAGTCACATGCAGGTGAAACATTGTGATTTCTATATAGTACTCTATCTGTAAGAACAGATTCTGCAGGTAAAACATTGTGATTTCTATATAGTACTGTATCTGAAAGAGCAGATTCTGTAGGTTAAACATTGTGTTTCTATATAGTACAGTATCTGAAAGAGCAGATTCTGCAGGTTAAACATTGTGTTTCTATATAGTACTGTATCTGAAAGAGCAGATTCTGTAGGTTAAACATTGTGTTTCTATATAGTACTGTATCTGAAAGAGCAGATTCTGCAGGTTAAACATTGTGATTTCTATATAGTACTGTATCTGAAAGAGCAGATTCTGCATTGTCCTTGACACTTACCTTTATCAAATAACTCTCAACATTCAAGAGGTGCAGCTTTATTTCCAAAGTTCACTTTTTCTTCAACAATATCCGTGTTGTTTATGTATTTATCACATGACCACTCCAGCAGCAGCATTGATCTGGCAACTAAGAAAAAACTAGTAACATAATCAAATTAAAATCTGCTATTCTGTCTTCAATGGATGAACGGCCAATAGAAACCAGATAGAAACTGATAGTGGTGCATATGACCTCAGTTCTGGTTAGCGGCAGACTTCGAAACCAACTTGCTCAGGGTTTTTCCATGTCTGGGGAAAGATGAAACCAGGCCAGCGAGTGAGTTACTGTCTGAGACTGTGGTTTTGAGTCATGTGGAGCCTTACATGGGCAAAGGCAGAAATGTGACCATGGAAAGCTTCTTCACATCAGTTTCCCTGTCAGACAAGTTGATTGCAAAGAAGACTAGCCTGCTATGAATAGTGAACAAACAAAGGGGGAAGCTGCCCTCCTCTGCACAAAACAAAATATCTGCTGAGAGTGGTAAAGCAACACTCACAGTGTGATGGAGAGTGGTAAAGCAACACTCACAGTGTGATGGAGAGAGGTAAAGCAACACTCACAGTGTGATGGAGAGAGGTAAAGCAACACTCACAGTGTGATGGAGAGAGGTAAAGCAACACTCACAGTGTGATGGAGAGAGGTAAAGCAACACTCACAGTGTGATGGAGAGAGGTAAAGCAACACTCACAGTGTGATGGAGAGTGGTAAAGCAACACTCACAGTGTGATGGAGAGAGGTAAAGCAACACTCACAGTGTGATGGAGAGAGGTAAAGCTACACTCACAGTGTGATGGAGAGAGGTAAAGCAACACTCACAGTGTGATGGAGAGAGGTAAAGCAACACTCACAGTGTGATGGAGAGAGGTAAAGCAACACGCACAGTGTGATGGAGAGAGGTAAAGCAACAATCACAGTGTGATGGAGAGAGGTAAAGCAACACTCACAGTGTGATGGAGAGAGGTAAAGCAACACTCACAGTGTGATGGAGAGTGGTAAAGCAACACTCACAGTGTGATGGAGAGTGGTAAAGCAACACTCACAATGTGATGGAGAGTGGTAAAGCAACACTCACGGTGTGATGGAGAGTGGTAAAGCAACACTCACAGTGTGATGGAGAGTGGTAAAGCAACACTCACAGTGTGATGGAGAGTGGTAAAGCAACACTCACAGTGTGATGGAGAGAGGTAAAGCAACACTCACATTGTGATGGAGAGAGGTAAAGCAACACTCACAGTGTGATGGAGAGAGGTAAAGCAACACTCACGGTGTGATGAGAGTGGTAAAGCAACACTCACGGTGTGATGGAGAGTGGTAAAGCAACACTCACATTGTGATGGAGAGAGGTAAAGCAACACTCACAGTGTGATGGAGAGAGGTAAAGCAACACTCACAGTGTGATGGAGAGAGGTAAAGCAACACTCACAGTGTGATGGAGAGAGGTAAAGCAACACTCACAGTGTGATGGAGAGAGGTAAAGCAACACTCACAGTGTGATGGAGAGAGGTAAAGCAACACTCACAGTGTGATGGAGAGAGGTAAAGCAACACTCACAGTGTGATGGAGAGTGGTAAAGCAACACTCACAGTGTGATGGAGAGTGGTAAAGCAACACTCACAATGTGATGGAGAGAGGTAAAGCAACACTCACAGTGTGATGGAGAGTGGTAAAGCAACACTCACATTGTGATGGAGAGTGGTAAAGCAACACTCACAGTGTGATGGAGAGTGGTAAAGCAACACTCACGGTGTGATGGAGAGTGGTAAAGCAACACTTACGGTGTGATGGAGAGTGGTAAAGCAACACTCACGGTGTGACGGAGAGAGATAAAGCAACACTCACGGTGTGATGGAGAGTGGTAAAGCAACACTCACGATGTGATGGAGAGAGATAAAGCAACACTCTAGCCAGGTCATTACAGTATATACAGTATCTCTATCATATACAGACACCAACTAGTATCCCCTTTATGATCTAGCCAGGTCATTACAGTATATACAGTAGCTCTACCATATACAGACACCAACTAGTATCCCCTTTATGATCTAGCCAGGTCATTACAGTATATACAGTATCTCTACCATATACAGACACCAACTAGTATCCCCTTTATGATCTAGCCAGGTCATTACAGTATATACAGTATCTCTACCATATATAGACAGTCTTCCATCTGCCAGACACCAACTAGTATCCCCTTTATTATATTACATTCATATTATAACTATTAGATGGCAAGACTCTGTAAAATGAGGTAATTGCCGCTGGGCTGTTGCAGTGTTCTACAATGTGCTCGACATGGCTGCTATCAACACGTGTTGTACAAGCAATGCTTTGACAAGACATTCCGCAGGAGAGATTTCATGATGGATCTGGCATGTGAGCTTCGTGAGAACCACATGAAGGCAGAGAAAGAAGCTACATTCACCAAGGAGGCAGCAGGTCCTGCTCTCTCTCTTCCCCAAGCACCACAGCACCAAGCAGGAAGCAGGTCCTGCTCTCTCTCTTCCCCAAGCACCACAGCTCCAAGCAGGCAGCAGGTCTTGCTCTCCCTCTTCCCAAGCACCACAGCACCAAGCAGGCAGCAGGTCCTGCTCTCCCTCTTCCCAAGCACCACGCACCAAGCAGGCAGCAGGTCCTGATCTCCCTCTTCCCCAAGCACCACAGCTCCAAGCAGCCAGCAGGTCCTGCTCTCCCTCTTCCCCAAGCACCACAGCTCCAAGCAGGCAGCAGGTCCTGCTCTCCCTCTTCCCCAAGCAACACAGCACCAAGCAGGCAGCAGGTCCTGCTCTCCCTCTTCCCCAAGCACCACAGCTCCAAGCAGGCAGCAGGTCTTGCTCTCCCTCTTCCCAAGCACCACAGCTCCAAGCAGGCAGCAGGTCCTGCTCTCTCTTCCCCAAGCACCACAGCTCCAAGCAGGCAGCAGGTCCTGCTCTCTCTCTTCCCCAAGCACCACAGCTCCAAGCAGTCAGCAGGTCCTGCTCTCCCTCTTCCCCAAGCACCACAGCTCCAAGCAGGCAGCAGGTCCTGCTCTCCCTCTTCCCCAAGCACTACATCTCCCTCGGGGGAGAAAGAAGACACAATGACAAGTCGGCAGGTGCACACCAAACAAGGCCAATGAAACCTGTGTGCAGGGCAACCAATTTGATTTGTTTGTGGACCCAAAGCATAAAGAGAAGATGGGATTGATTCATGTGTAAAGGCACGGTACAGTGTCTGATACAATCAACAAATTCTTGTTTTAATATATTTTTATAAATATATTTCCACAAATATTTTTTTATGCAATTCATCCTTTACAATTGTGCTTTTGTTTAGGAATACAGAATACATTTCATCTGCTCACCTTATTCAAATATTACTTTTTTGGTTGTTTCTAATTTGTCAAAAGAATCTGTAAATGGACTTTATTAATTACTATAACTCTTACTAATCGAATCTACAAGTACAGTTGATCAAATGGATTACACTGTAGAGTTTTTATTGTAAGGGAGATAGGACATATTATTTTCTACATTGTAGAATTAACAATTGTTGTTATTTTACTGATATATTTCCACTAATCTTTATTCATGTAATTAATATTTTACAGTAGTTTATAGACTATTTATCAAGTGTTTATTTAACAAACCATGTTTTCACACCTTGCAACTTTCTGGATGATATGCATCTGATGCACATGATAAAGTGGACGCCTGGCAACTTTCTCTAGCAGGGACTTATATACTGAAAGACCAGGTGTGTAACGGCCGTCGTTCAAATGAGACCAAGGAGCAGCGGAGGATGTGTTCATCTTAAATGAATTTAATGGATCGATTGAACACTATACAAAAATAAACCAAAAAACGACCAGCAACAGTTCTGTCAGGATAAAAAACTGAACAAGAAAATATTCACCCACAAACCCAAAAAGGAAAAACAGGCTGCCTATGTATGACTCTCAATCAGCAACAACGATCTACACCTGTTCCTGATTGAGAGCCATACACGGCCAAAACAAAGAAAACCACCAACATAGAAAAAGAAACCTAGAACGCCCACCCATGTCACACCCTGGCCTAACCAAAAATAGAGAACAAAAAACCCTCTCTATGGCCAGGGCGTTACAAGGTGGTTCAGTGTTAAGGACTTGTAGATGGGTGTTCTGATAGGCTGAAAGACCAGGTGGTTCTAGTGTTAAGGACTGGTAGATGGGTGTTCTGATAGGCTGATAGACCAGGCGGTTCTAGTGTTAAGGACTGGTAGATGGGTGTTCTGATATGCTGAAAGACCAGGTGGTTCTAGTGTTAAGGACTGGTAGATGGGTGTTCTGATAGGCTGAAAGACCAGGTGGTTCTAGTGATAAGGACTGGTAGATGGGTGTTCTGATAGGCTGAAAGACCAGGTGGCTCTAGTGTTAAGGACTGGTAGATGGGTGTTCTGATAGGCTGAAAGACCAGGTGGTTCTAGTGATAAGGACTGGTAGATGGGTGTTCTGATATGCTGAAAGACCAGGTGGTTCTAGTGATAAGGACTGGTAGATGGGTGTTCTGATAGGCTGATAGACCAGGTGGTTCTAGTGTTAACCTGTTAGGGCTAGGGGGCAGTATTTGCACGGCTGGATAAAAAAATGTACCCGATTTAATCTGGTTACTAATCCTACCCAGTAACTAGAATATGCATATACTTATTATATATGGATAGAAAACACTCTAAAGTTTCTAAAACTGTTTGAATGGTGTCTGTGAGTATAACAGAACTCATTTGGCAGGCAAAACCCTGAGACATTTTCTGACAGGAAGTGGATACCTGATGTGTTGTATTACCTTTAAACCTATGCCATTGAAAAACACAGGGGCTGAGGAATATTTTGGCACTTCCTATTGCTTCCACTAGATGTCACCAGCCTTTACAAAGTGTTTTGAGTCTTCTGGAGGGAGATCTGACCGAACAAGAGCCATGGAACGATGATGGCCCATTAGACACCTGGCGCGCGAGTTCATGTTGGGTACCCTCGTTCCAATACGTTATAAAAGAGAATGCATTCGTCCACCTTGAATATTATTCATGTTCTGGTTAAAAAAGGCCCTAATGATTTATGCTATACAACGTTTGACATGTTTGAACGAACGTAAATATATTTTTTCCCCTCGTTCATGAAGTGAAGTCCGGCTGGCTTAGATCATGTGCTAACAAGACGGAGATTTTTGGACATAAATGATGAGCTTTTTTGAACAAAACTACATTCGTTATGGACCTGTGATACCTGGAAGTGACATCTGATGAAGAGAATCAAAGGTAATGGATTATTTACATAGTATTTTCGATTTTAGATCTCCCCAACATGACGGCGAGTCTGTATCGCAACGCGTATTTTTCTGGGCGCAGTGCTCAGATTATTGCAAAGTGTGATTTCCCAGTAAGGTTATTTTTAAATCTGGCAAGTTGATTGCGTTCAAGAGATGTAAATCTATAATTCTTTAAATGACAATATAATATTTTACCAATGTTTTCTAATTTTAATTATTTAATTTGTGGTGCTGACTTGACTGCCGGTTATTGGAGGGAAACGATTTCCTCAACATCAATGCCATAGTAAAACGCTGTTTTTGGATATAAATATGAACTTGATAGAACTAAAAATGCATGCATTGTCTAACATAATGTCCTAGGAGTGTCATCTGATGGAGATTGTAAAAGGTTAGTGCATCATTTTAGCTGGTTTTATGGTTTTGGTGACCCTGTCTTTGAATTGACAAAACATTACACACAACTCTTGTAAATGTACTGTCCTAACATACTCTAAATTTATGCTTTCGCCGTAAAACCTTTTTGAAATCGTGAAACGTGGTTAGATTAAGGAGATGTTTATCTTTCAAAGGGTGTAAAATAGTTGTATGTTTGAAAAATTTGAATTTTGACATTTATTTGGATTCAAATTTGCCGCTCTTGAAATGCACCTGCTGTTGATGGAGTGCACCGTCCCACCTAGCCCATAGAGGTTAACCTTGTTCTGTACACCTCCAAAAGAAAGGTCATGTGGTTTGGTAAGAAGATTGCCCCTCTTCCCACAGGTGTTATTACTACCTCTGAGGGTTTAGAGCTTGAGGTAGTCACCTCATGCAAGTACTCGGGAGTATGGCTAGACGGTGCACTGTCCTTCTCTCAGCACATATCAAAGCTGCAGGCTAAAATTAAATCTAGACTTGGTTTCCTCTATCGTAATCACTCCTATTTCACCCCAGCTGCCAAACTAACCCTGATTCAGATGACCATCCTATCTATGCTAGATTACAAAGACATAATTTATAGATCGGCAGGTAACGGAGCTCTTGAGCGGATAGATGTTCTTTACCATTCGGCCATCAGATTTGCCATAAATGCTCCTTATAGGACACATCACTGCACTCTATACTCCTCTGTAAACTGGTCATTTCTGTATACCCATCACAAGACCCACTGGTTGATGCGTATTTATAAAACCCTCTTAGGCATCACTCCCCCCTTATCTGAGATATCTACTGCAGCCCTCATTCTCCACATACAACACCCGTTCTGCCAGTCACGTTCTGTTAAAGGTCCCCAAAGCCCACACATCCGTGGGTCGCTCCTCTTTTCAGTTCACTGCAACTAGCAACTGGAACATGCTGCAACAAACACTCAAACTGGACAGTTTTATCTCAATCTCTTCATTCAAAGACTCAATCATGTACACTCTTACTGACAGTTGTTGCTGCTTTGTATGATGTATTGTTGTCTCTACCTTCTTGACCGTTGTGCAGGTGACTGTGCCCAATAATGTTTGTTCCATGTTTTTGTGCTGCTACCATGTTGTGTTGCTACCATGTTGTTGTCATGTTGTATTGCCACCATGCTGTGTTGTCATGTGCTGCTGCCTTGCTATGTTGTTGTCTTAGGTCTCTCTTTATGTAGTGTTGTGTTGTCTCTCTTGTTGTGATGTGTGTTTTGTATTGTATATATAGTATTTATTTTTATATTGTTTTAAACCCAGGCCCCCGTCCCCGCAGGAGGCCTTTTGCCTTTTGATAGGTCGTCATTGTAAATAAGAATTTGTTACTAACTGACTTGCCTAGTTAAATAAACCTCTTGGGGATAGGGGGCAGTATTTTCACTTTCAGATGAAAAATGTGGACAAATTAAACTGCTTCTTACTCAGACTCAGAAGGTAGGATATGCATATTATTAGTAGATTTGGATAGAAAACACTCTGAAGTTTCTAAAACTGTTTGAATGATGTCTGTGAGTATAACAGAACTCATATGGCAGGCAAAAACCCGAGGAAAATCCAACCAGGAAGTGGGAGATCTGAGAATTGTAGTTCTTCTTTTGAATCCCTTTCGAAACTACAGTGACTAAGGAGTCACGTTGAACTTCCTAAGGCTTCCATTGGCTGTCAACAGCCTTTAGAAACTTGGTTCATCATTCTCCTGTTACTGGGCAGAAAATAGGAGCTCAGTCAATCAGTGGCACCTGTCTGAGGACAGGTGTCTTGTGATACGCGTGCCCGCGGGCGCGCTATTCGTTCTTTTTCTTCTAGGATGAATACCTATTGTCCGGTTGGAAAATTATCACAATTTTACGTTAAAAAATTCCCTAAAGATTGATTGTTAACATCGTTTGACATGTTTCTACAAACGGAAATGGAACTTTTTAACTTTTCGTCTATGGATTTGCGCCCATGCCTCATGCCTTTGTAATAGTGTTCTGGATGCGCCAACAAAATGGAGGTATTATGACATAAATGATGGACTTTGCAGAACAAATGAACATTTCTTGTGGAAGTGGGATTCCTTCCGAGTGCATTGCGCCGAAGATCAGCAAACGTAAGAAAATATTTCGAACATATTTTAGCGATTTGTCGACGCCGTGGCTATAGGCTAACTGTATAGCTTAGCATTGAAGGCTAAGTTCTGTACTCAGAATATTGAACAATGTGCTTTCTCCGTAAAGTTATTTAGAAATCTGACAAAGCGGTTGCATGAAGGAGTAGATTATCTATAAATCTTTAAATAATTGTTATAAATTGTATCAACGTTTATGACGAGTATTTCTGTAAATTGATGTGCCCATTCAAAAGTATGAAATAAAACAAATGGAATCATGATATAACCAAAAAAGTGTTAAAATATATTTTAGATTTGAGATTCTTCAAATAGCCACCTTTTGCCTTGATGACCGCTTTGCACACTCTTGGCATTCTCTCAACCAGCTTCACCTGGAATGCTTTTCCAACAGTCTTGAAGGAGTTCCCACATATGCTGAGCACTTGTTGGCTGCTTGTCCTTCACTCTGTGGTCCGACTCATCCCAAACCATCTCACTTTGGTTGAAGTCGGGGGATTGTGGAGGCCAGGACATCTGATGCAGCACTCTATCACTCTCCTTCTTGGTAAAATAGCCCTTACACAGCCTGGAGGTGTGTTGGGTCATTGTCCTGTTGAAAAACAAATTACAGTCCCACTAGCCCAAACCAGATGGGACGGCGTATCACTGCAGAATGCTGTGGTAGCCATGCCGGTTTAGTGTGCCTTGAATTCTAAATAAATCACAGGCAGTGTCACTAGCAAAGCACCCCCACACCATAACACCTCCTCATCCATGCTTTATGGTGGGAAATACACATGTGGAGATCATCCGTTCACCCACACAGCTTCTCACAAAGACACAGCGGTTGGAACCGAAAATCTCCAATTTGGACTTCAGACCAAAGAACAAATTTCCCCTGGTCTAATGTCCATTGCTCATGTTTCTTGGCCCAAGCAAGAGGCTTCTTCTTATAGGTGTCCTTTAGTAGTGGTTTCTTTGCAGCAATTCGACCATGAAGGCCTGATTGATGCAGTCTCCTCTGAACAGTTGATGTTGAGATGTGTCTGTTATTTGAACTCTGTGAAGTATTTATTAGGGCTGCAATTTAACTCTAATTAATTTATCCTCGACAGCAGAGGTATTCCTTTCCTGTGGCGGTCCTCATGAGAGGTACTTTCTTCATAGCGCTTGATGGTTTTTGCGACTGCACTTGAATAAACTTTCAAAGTTCTTGACATTTTCCGGATTGACTGACATTCATGTCTTAAAGTAATGATGGACTGTCATTTCTCTTTGCTTATTTGAGAGGTTCTTGCCATAATATGGACTTAGTATTTTACCAAATAGGGCTATCTTCTGTATACCACCCCTACCTTGTCACAACACAACTGAATGGCTCAAACACATTAAGAAGGAAAGAAATTCCACAAATTAACTTTTAACAAGACACACCTGTTCATTGAAATGCATTCCAGGTAACTACCTAATGAAGCTGGTTGAGAGAATGCCAAGAGTGTGATAAGCTGTCATCAAGGCAAAGGGTGGCTACTTTGAAGAATCTCAAATATAAAATATATTTTGATTTGATAAAAAAAAAAATGGTTACTACGTGATTCCATATGTGTTATCCTCTTGGGGCTAGGTGGGACGCTAGCGTGCCACCCGTGGTGCACTCCATCAACAGCAGGTGCATTTCAAGAGCGGCAAATTTGAATCCAAATAAATGTCAAAATTCAAATTTTTCAAAAATACAACTATGTTACACCATTTCAAAGATAAACATCTCCTTAATCTAACCACGTTTTACGATTTCAAAAAGGTTTTACGGCGAAAGCATAAATTTAGAGTATGTTAGGACAGTACTATGTAAATAATCC
The DNA here is from genome assembly GCF_965601325.2 of Salmo salar. Taxonomy (NCBI): domain Eukaryota; kingdom Metazoa; phylum Chordata; class Actinopteri; order Salmoniformes; family Salmonidae; genus Salmo; species Salmo salar. Next base: position 1,493,328 of record NW_027675443.1, read on the forward strand.
ATTACCTTTGATTCTCTTCATCAGATGTCACTTCCAGGTATCACAGGTCCATAACGAATGTAGTTTTGTTCAAAAAAGCTCATCATTTATGTCCAAAAATCTCCGTCTCGTTAGCACATGATGTAAGCCAGCCGGACTTCTCGTCATGAACGAGGGGAAAAAATATATTTCCGTTCGTTCAAACATGTCAAACGTTGTATAGCATAAATCATTAGGGCCTTTTTTAACCAGAACATGAATAATATTCAAGGTGGACGAATGCATACTCTTTTATAACGTATTGGAACGAGGGTACCCAACATGAACTAGCGCGCCAGGTGTCTAATGGGCCATCATCGTTCCATGGCTCTTGTTCGGTCAGATCTCCCTCCAGAAGACTCAAAACACTTTGTAAAGGCTGGTGACATCTAGTGGAAGCAATAGGAAGTGCCAAAATATTCCTAAACCCCTGTGTTTTTCAATGGGATAGGTTTAAAGTCAATACAACACATCAGGTATCCACTTCCTGTCAGAAAATGTCTCAGGGTTTTGCCTGCCAAATGAGTTCTGTTATACTCACAGACACCATTCAAACAGTTTTGGAAACTTTAGAGTGTTTTCTATCCATATATAATAAGTATATGCATATTCTAGTTACTGGGTAGGATTAGTAACCAGATTAAATCGGGTACATTTTTTTTATCCAGACGTGCAAATGCTGCCCCCTAGACCCAACAGGTTATTTCATAGTTTTATTTTATGTCTTCACTATTATTCTACAATGTAGGAAATAGTAAAATAAAGAAAAACCTGGGAATGAGTGGGTGTGTCCAATCTTTTGACTGGTACTGTATATTTTAACAGTATTGTTTCTCTAGTGGTATGACAATTCCTGACGCTATTTGTGTTCCTTCAAAATAAATCAAAATTTGAAAAAGTGCACAGAGATTCAACTGAACATCAGAGACAGGGAAATCAAGGCACATGCCTCCACTGTGGCAAAGCGGAACATCAGGCATCTAGATGCTGAGGTAAGGACCTGGATTTTCCAGACTGTGGTAAAAAGGGCCTCATCGAATAAGCCTTCAGAAACAAAAAGAGAACAGAGAAAACAGACTGAAAACAAGAAACAGACATTCCAAAGACCAATAGACATGTTCACACTGTTGAGTAAGAGAACACTGAGGTGAGTGACTCATCAGACCAGGAAGTAAGACTGAAACACCTTCTACTCCAAACAGCGCCCCTCGTGTTAAAGACTTACACAGGTGAATCTGTCTCTGTGAGGCATCACTTCTGTCACAGTTCAGGTAAACAGACAAACTGAAAAGCTGCCACTATGTTGTGAAAGGAGACTATCCATCACTACTGGGATGTTCATAGTTGGAGAAAATCACACTGGACTGGCCATCAGGGAATACAATGACACATATAGAGACACAGACCTACCTGCCATCTTAAAGAAACAGATGGATTAAATGGACAGCTGGGTTGTATAAACGACATTACAGGGAAGCTTGGCCTTAAGCCAGACAGCAAACCAAAGGTTCTGAAAGCAGGACCTGTACCTTATCCTATCAGACCAAAAGTCGAGGCTGACTTGGAGGCTTTAGTCAAGAACAAAGTACTGGAGCCGGTCAGCATGAGTGAATGCATGAGCAACACCCATCTACCAGTCCTTAACACTAGAACCACCTGGTCTTTCAGCCTATCAGAACACCCATCTACCAGTCCTTAATGGTAGAGAAAGCTAGTTGGAAACTAAGAAAGCTTTGCTGTAGAGCATTTAACACAAAATCTGGGGAGGGGCCAGCTGAGTATAAGACTGTATCATCTGCGTATATATGGATGAGAGAGCGTCCTACTGCCTGAGCTATGTTGTTGATGTAAATTGAGAAGAACGTGGGGCCTAGGATTGAGCCTTGGGGTATTCCCTTGGTGAGAGGCAGTGGCTGAGACAGCAGATTTTTGGACTTTGGAATTTCTACACTGCACTCTTTGAGTGAGGTAGTTAGCAAACCAGGTCAAAGACCCCTCAGAGACACCAATACTCCTTAGCCAGCCCACAAGAATCGAATGGTCTACCGTATCAAAAGCTTTAGCCAAGTCAATAAAAATTGCAGCACAATATTGCTTAGAATCAAGGGCAATGGTGACATCATTGAGGACCTTTAACCTCTCTTGGGTATGTGGGACGCTAGTGTCCCACCTGCGGGACACACTGCCAACAGCCAGTGAAATAGCAGGGCGCCAAGTTCAAAACAACAACATACTACTATTTTACACCATTTTAACGTTTTAGTGACAGGGGGCAGTAGTCGGAAATTTGGATGAATGACGTGCCCAAATTAAACTGCCTGCTACTCAGGCCCAGAAGGTAGGAGATGCATATTATTAGTAGATTTGGATAGAAACACTCTGAAGTTTCTAAAACTGTTTGAATGATGTCTGTGAGTATAACAGAACTCATATGGCAGGCAAAAACCTGAGAAAAAATCCAACCAGGAAGTGGTTTGTAGTTTTTCAAGTCTTGGCCTATTCAGTATACAGTGACTTAGGGTTCATTTTGCACTTCCTAAAGCTTCCACTAGATGTCAAGTCTTTAGAATGTTGTTTCAGTCTTTTACAGTGAACAGAGAGCGAACAAGAGCACCTGGAGTCTGATGACATGGCCTCAGTTGAGTGCGTTCACATGAGAGGTAGCTGTGTTCCATTACATTTTTGAAGACATTTGAATCGTCCGGTTGGAATATTATTGAAGATTTATGTTAAAAAGGCCCTAAAGATTGATGCTATACATCGTTAAACATGTTTCTACAAACGTAAATAGAACTTTTTTTTACTTTTCGTCGTGAAATTTTTGGCGCACTTCCTACATTTGGAGTAGCTTACTGAACGCGCTAACAAAAAGGAGGTATTTGGACATAAATGATGGACTTTATCAAACAAAACAACATTTATTGTGGACCTGGGATTCCTTGGAGTGCATTCTGATGAAGATCATCAAAGGTAAGTGAATATTTATAATGCTATTTATGATTTTAGATGACTCCAAAAATGGCGGGTATCTGTATTGCCTGATGTTTTTTGAGCGCTGTACTCAGATTATTGCAAAGTGTGCTTTCCCCGTGAAGCTTTTTTAAAATCTGTCACAGCGGTTGCATTAAGGAGATGTTAATCTATAATTCTTTGAATAACAGTTTAATATTTTATCAACATTTATGATGAGTATTTCTGTAAATTGTTGTGCTCATTCACCGGCGGTTTGGGGGGAAAAACATTTCTGAACATTATGAGCCAATGTAAAATGGGGGTTTTGGATATAAATATGAACTTTATCGAGCAAAACATACATGTATTGTGTAACATGAAGTCCTATGAGTGCCATCTGATGAAGATCATCAAAGGTTAGTGCTTAATTTTAGCTGTATTTCTGTTTTTTGTGATGCCTCTCCTTGCTTGGAAAATTGCTGTGTGGCTTTTCTTGTTTAGGTGGTGTCCTAACATAATCTAATGTTTTGCTTTTGCCGTAAAGCCATTTTGAAATCGGACAATGTGGTTGGATTAAGGAGAAGTGTATCTTTAAAATGGTGTAAAATTGTTGTATATTTGAGAAATTTGAATTATGAGATTTTAGTTGTTTTGAACTTGGCGCCCTGCTATTTCACTGGCTGTTGGGAGCGCTAGCGTCCCACATAGCCCATACTAGTTAAAGATACACTTCTCGTTAATCCAACCACATTGTCTGATTTCAAAAAGGCTTTACGGCGAAAGCATAGTATTTGATTATGTAGATTAGAGTATTAGGCCAGTTCGTTAAGGAAGGCTTGCTCATTAAAGTTTTTTTTAGCAAATCCGGACAGGTCGTTTCCCTGAGCAGCCATTACAAACACAGGCTGTAAAACAGTGATCACTAAGGTCCTTACAGAAAACACCAGACTGATACCTAACAGAATTATTTGTGAGGATAACATCGAGGAGAGTAGCCTTTTCTAGGTGTTTGGAGTCATACCTTGTGCGATTGGTGATAATCTGAGAAAGATTTAGGGAGTCCTATTGCTTTAGGACTTGGTCAGGTGGTTTAAGCATATCCCAGTTTAGGTTACCAAATTTAGACTTGGTGTAAGGACCAGGAGAGAGCTTAGGACAGGTAGGGTACAGGCCGGTGCTGATGGAGGACGATAGCACCCAGCAACAGTCAACAAAGAGCTATTGGAAAGTTTAATTCTTAAAACCAGCAAATCACATTTTTTGGGGGACAGACTTGGTGGAGACAACTGAGCACTGAAGGTGATCCTTGGTAAATATTGCCACTCCCCCACCTTTGGAAGATCTGTCTTGCCAAAAAAGGTTATAACCAGAAAGGTTAACATCAGTATTCAAACGCTCTTCCTTAAACACATCTCAGTAATGACCAACACATCTGGATTGGAGCTGTGAACCCACACTTTCAATTGATCCATTTTGGGTAATACGTTTCTAGTGTTAATGTGCAGAAAACCCAGGCTTTTACGAGAGCAGAAATCAATGAATCAGATATCAGAGCACAAGTCAGAGTTGGGGCTAGCAACAGTAGATGGGCCAGGGTGTACATGCACATTTCCAGATATCATCAACAGTAACACTATCAAGGCACGGCAGTGGACAGGGAGATCTCTGCAGTGTTGATTTATGACATCTGAATGTGCATCAGATGGCAACAAGATCATATTGTACAGCAATTTCATCAGGTAACATGAATACAAAGACAGTGAGAGGTGGTTAGAATAGGATGGGAGGCCAAAAGTCTGTGTAACCAATAGAGAGTCAGAGTCCCGAGTGTGGGAACAAACATAGTCTGTCCCATGGTTGGATGAAGAAGGTTTGTTGTCAATAAAGTACGCAGGAGTCATGAGGCAAAATAACAAAATGCATAAGAAAAAATTTAGAATTTAACGCTTGGTGATTGTTGGGGCACGTTTGGCAGGAGCTTCAGTGATGAAGACTGCTAACTTGCTGATGTTTCACAATATGCCATGGCCGTCTCAGTCACCAGGTCTCAACACAATTCAACACCACCATCAACAAAACACCAAATGATGGAATTTCTTGTGGAAGAATGGTGTCACATCCCTCCAATAGAGTTCCAGACAGTTGTAGAATGTATGCCAAGGCACATTGTAAGAGCTGTAAAGAGAGAGGGAGTGGAGAGAGAACAGGCAGAACCTGATATGTAAATGAGCAGAGCAAACAAAAGTAACTTTCGACGACCGAATGATCATTCAGACTCTGTTTCTATTGAGAGATAAAAGGTAAGACAACGAATGTTATGTGTATTCTTATAGTTGATGATATTGTTATGTGTATTAATATAGTTGATGATATTGTTATGTGTATTCATATAGTTGATGATATTGTTGTGTATTCATATAGTTGATGATATTGTTATGTGTATTCATATAGTTGATGATATTGTTATGTGTATTAATATAGTTGATGATATTGTAATGTGTATTCATATAGTTGATATTGTTATGTGTATTAATATAGTTGATGGTATTGTTGTGTACTCATATAGTTGATGATATTGTAATGTGTATTAATATAGTTGATATTGTTATGTGTATTCATATAGATGATGATATTGTTATGTGTATTAATATAGTTGATGGTATTGTTGTGTACTCATATACTTGATGATATTGTAATGTGTATTAATATAGTTGATATTGTTATGTGTATTCATATAGATGATGATATTGTTATGTGTATTAATATAGTTGATGGTATTGTTGTGTACTCATATACTTGATGATATTGTAATGTGTATTAATATAGTTGATATTGTTATGTGTATTCATATAGATGATGATATTGTTATGTGTATTAATATAGTTGATGATATTGTAATGTGTTTTCATATAGTTGATGATATTGTTATGTGTATTAATATAGTTGATGATATTGTTATGTGTATTCATATAGTTGATGATATTGTTATGTGTATTCATATACTTGATGATATTGTAATGTGTATTCATATAGATGATGATATTGTTATGTGTATTCATATACTTGATGATATTGTTATGTGTATTGTGAGCAGACCAAGTACCTTGAGGTTGCTCTAAAGCGGAAAGGTGGAATAAACGAGTCAGGAAAAAAAAAAGTTCTCTATTGAGGTATTTCTTTCTTCTTAATCACTCCAAGACAATCAAGGATTATCTCCCATGGAAAACACACATCTTCTTCTTCACAAGAACAAGGTACATAACGAGAGTATCTTTAAACTGTGACACAAATCACAGGTGTGTCACCGCCTTAACAATCCGTCCGTGGAGAGCTCCCTTCGGATGGTGGCCATTCCCCAGAGGGAGTTTGTTCCCTTCGTCTCCCTGTCGAAAGGTAGGTCCTCTCCCTTGGAGAAGCAAACACTTTTTTTTCTTCTCCCCTCTCTTTTGTAGGGGAAAGAGAATAGCTCATTAGTACCATCAGCTGTGCTTAATTTCCTCTGATCACCTTGACTCACATGCCAGGCTGGGCTACTGTCCATGGGAGCAGCCTGCCCTCTGGTGGTCCTTCCACAGTAATCACATAGTTTCTTATTTTACCTTTATTTAACTAGGCAAGTCAGCTAAGAACAAATGATTATTTTCAATGATGGCCTAGGAACAGTGGGTTAACTGCCTGTTCAGGGGCAGAACGAAAGATTTGTACATGGTCAGCTCAGGGATTTGAACTTGCAACCTTTAAATTTCTAGTCCTACACTCTAACTACTAGGCTTCCCTGCCGCCCCAAACTGTTGATGATATTGTTATGTGTATTCATATAGTTGATGATATTGTTATGTGTATTAATATAGTTGATGATATTGTTGTGTATGAAAGACTTCAGGAGAAATAGTTGGAAGGACCCCCGTGGAGAGGCCAGTACCAAGTTCTTCTGACCACCCCCACTGTGGTAAAGGTTGCTGAGAGAGATACCTGGACCCACCTGTCGCACTGCAGTTCCTGATCCAGAAGAAGATGGGGTCTCACCAGTTCCTGATCCAGAAGTAGATGGGGTCTCACCAGTTCCTGATCCAGAAGTAGATGGGGTCTCACCAGTTCCTTGATCCAGAAGTAGATGGGGCTTCACCAGTTCCTGATCCAGAAGAAGATGGGGTCTCACCAGTTCCGGTGGTGCAGTGTGGCCCTCCTCTGCGTTAGCACAGGAATGCTAATAAGAACAGTAGGTTGTCCTCTTGTGGGAAAACTGACAGAGGGTGAGATAAGTCCCGAGCCAAAGGGGCCAATGCAGGCCCGGAGTAGTGGCCCAGAAGTAAATGGTAATGACAGAATGAGTCCTGAGTTAAAGGGGCTATCACCGGCCCAGAGTAGTGGCCCAGAAGTAGATGGTAATGACAGAAGGAGTCCTGAGCCAAAGGAACCAACGCAGGCCTGTAGTAGTGGCCCAGAAGTAGATGGTAATGACAGATGGAGTCCTGAGCCAAAGGGACCAACGCAGGCCTGTAGTAGTGGCCCAGAAGTAGATGGTAATGACAGAAGGAGTCCTGAGCCAAAGGAACCAATGCAGACCTGTAGTAATGGCCCAGAAGTAGATGGTAATGACAGAAGGAGTCCTGAGCCAAAGGAACCAACGCAGGCCTGTAGTAGTGGCCCAGAAGTAGATGGTAATGACAGAAGGAGTCCTGAGCCAAAGGGACCAACGCAGGCCTGTAGTAGTGGCCCAGAAGTAGATGGTAATGACAGAAGGAGTCCTGAGCCAAAGGAACCAACGCAGGCCTGTAGTAGTGGCCCAGAAGTAGATGGTAATGACAGAAGGAGTCCTGAGCAAGAGGGACCAATGCAGACCTGTAGTAATGGCCTAGAAGTAGATGGTCATTGTAGAAGGACAGCCCTGCTGGGACCTCACCAACATGAGGACAATTTGTTCTTATCTGGAGCAGAAATGGTTGCCAACCTGACATCCAAAGAAAAGGACTGTTGGGTGTGTGGGATGGGTCCGGTTAAGGTAGGGGCAGGCTTGCCACTTATGGGAGTCCCAATAGGGGTAAACTTTACTATAGCATTGGCAGGAAAAATACCTTTTAATACTATGACCAACAATGTTAAGGTATATAATCAACCCAATGTATCCTATTACCTGAGACCTGGTAATGTCACAATCCCACCCATTTCAGTGGCTGGGGTGATGACTGCCCCTTGGTGTATTAGAGGATATGGAGACCACCATTTGGGTGAATTGAAATGTAATTGTACTATGAATCTTAATGGATCAAATGCTTGCAATTTAACAGTAATACAGGAGAATGGTCAGGCAGATAAGGAACCATTTAAAATGTGGGTTGACAAACATAGTACAACTCTGAGAGGAGCCCCAAATGGCACCTATTGGCTGTGTGGTAAGATGGCTTACTATAGCCTGCCCTTGAACTGGGGAGGTACTTGTACTGTTGGGTTTGTGGTGACAGCTATGAGAACCGTTCCAAATAATGAGAGGGATCTGATGGCTCTGTTTAGAGACTACAAACTTCCTGGAATGAGGAGAGATAAGAGGTCTCTAGCTGACGTCACTCACGCTCAGGCACCTGCCTCCAGGTTCTTTGGTGTGTTTTTCTCTGCGTATGGAGTTGTATGTGCCCTAGACCAAATGCATGACATCTCTAGACACAGAGAGAAAATTGGCAATGCTAGTAGAAATGCCCTGAAACAATTGAATGGGGAACTAAAAGAATTGCTTAAGTTAGCTCTACAAAACAGAGAGGCTCTTGACTATCTTCTGGCAGGTCAAGGGGGCACTTGTGTAATCATTGGCGATGAATGTTGCATTTTTGTTCTCCCAGATCACTCTTCTAATGTGACTGGTCTTGCAGAAAACATTGCCACTGCTGCTAAGACAAATTCCCCAAAGCCAGAGTGGATGCTTGCAACTTGGTTGGAATCCCTGTTTAGAAGTTGGGGTTGCAGCGGTGGCTGGGCTGCAGCGTGCAGAGTTTTTTGCTTAGTTTGCCTGATTATTATTAACTATATATTATTATTTTTATAAGGCTATCTGTGCCTCCTAATAGTAAAGGCTAATAAGATCTCAGCAGCTTTCATGTTTAATGCTCCTTTCAGAGGACGATGGGACTGATGAGCTGTGGACTCTGGATGAGCTTCCATTTCCCCCTGTAGAGAAGGATGATGAGTAATGATTGAAGGTTGTTTTCGTTTAACAAAGTTAGAAGGTAATGTCATTGAAAAGACAGCACCAACTTTTGAAGGGGTGTCCACATACTTTTGACCATGTAGCGAACAGTGGTTCGTTTTTTTAAAGTTGCAGCATACTGCAGCACAGCTTGCATGGTGCCGCAGAATTCTATGGCACGTTATTTAAGTGTCAGCCGCTGTTACCATTAATGCTAGTTAGTGCTAGTTTGACCAGCAGAGGGTGTCTTTGAGAATAATTTGATAGCCTTCAATAGTGGCTGTACTAGAGCATTTATAACCTTTTTTGTAGGAACATAGTATACGGAACTGATTTTAAGAAATTTTTCTTAATTAATTTGATTAATATTATGCTGCTTCTATTCCAAGAAAAATGAAAAACCCTCTGGGTTTCCGTTAGGATGGAACAGAAAATATGGCGCTGTACAACACTCTAATTGTATAATTGTAGTCTAACCAAAACTCAAACAGAGATTCAATGAAAATAAAAATCTCATTGACTAATCAAGACCAGTCCACATGCTTGTCTCAGAGCAGCGAAAACGGCGGGTAGGCTATTGCTTCAAATCCTATTGCTTCTAACAATATGCTCCTTAAATAAATGAGACCTACACCACTTTTAACAGCACAATACTCAACACTAGTGAGACTCATGTCGCCTACGGTAGACCTACAGTATATCAGAAAATATTTTTGTTCAATGACGTGACTGCCAATAATTACATATGGGTCTCCCGGTGGTGGCCGGCACAGGTTTCAAACCTGCATCTGTAGCAATCTGCATCTGTAACAACCTGCATCTGTAGCAACCTGCATCTGTAGCAACGCATTTTACACTGTGATGTTGTGTCTTAGACTGCTGCGCCACTCGGGAGGCCCCATCCAATCAGGAGGCCCCATCCACAAAGTATCAAAATACAGAGAGGTGTTGGTAAAGGTATATTGTCCTGCTAACAGCCCATAATGGGCTATTATAACACTGTACATGGTGTCCAGGTCAGGATAATCTAAACATTTCTTTATTAAAGACTATCAGAAAGAATGTTGGTACTTATTTATTTTGATCCAAAGCCATGAATGAGGTGCCGGGGCTATATAACTGTCCCATCAACTTGATAATATATAATGATATTTTGGAGATTATTTCATTTTCAAAAAAAGAATATCATGGAATATAATTGAGCTTTTTAGTTTCTCCATGCTTGTCTCATAGCAGCAAGAAACGGTGCTGAAATAGCATCACTCTAATCACAGTCAGAAAACAGTTGAAGAAACTTGCGTGGACTTATGGAAAGTCTCGGTAAGACATGTTACATATATATATATATATTTAAGTTTGGCTATTTACAAGCAAAAGGTACATAAAATATTGTTGCCTACACCTCACAGCCTGCTATAGTGTTTACACAATAATTCACTGTTGCCTCCTTTTTCAGGAATCATGGCTCGAGATTTCTTTGAGGAAGAAATCATCAAATCATATGCTGGACCCTATGTCAGAGAGGTGTTTCTGGGCCAACATAATTTATTTCATTTTTAATGTATTTTTTCTCATTATTTCATTAAGGAAAGCATAAAGATGTTGATGAAGAAATACAAAATGCCTCCAGCTGTCCATCACTACTGTAAATAAAAACACAGCATCTTCCATCACTACTATAAATAAAAACAAAGCATCTTGTTTGCATTCTTTATTGTAACCACAATGTCACACATTATTTGTATCTACCTTTCCAATTGTCACGGAGAAGAGAAGGAGTGGACCAAAGTGCAGCGTGTGTTTCGTTCCACATTTTATTTACACTGTGAAACTATGCAATACATAAATAAACTGAAATACAAAAACAACAAACCGTGACGCAGCGTTAACATACACGAACTCAAAATGAATCTCCCACAAACCCAGGTGGGACAAACACCAACTTAAATATGACCTCCAATTAGAGACAACGATGACCAGATGCCTCTAATTGGAGATCATACCAAACAAAACTAACATAGAAATACAAAACTAGAACATGAACATAGAAATACAAAACATAGAAAAACACCCCCTGTCACGCCCTGACCTACTCTACCATAAAAATAACATCTTACTATGGTCAGGACGTGACACCAATTACTTTTTGAGTTTGGGATTTACAACCTGGAGATGATTTCATTTTCAAATAAAGTAAAATTAGCGAGAAATTCTTGAACATGGGGTGAGACATTGTTACTAATTTGTAAATAAAGCCAATTTGTTTTTTAGAATGATTTATTTCTGTTTTTAGAGGGGGAGAAACCAAAAGCCTACTGTCATCTCATGGGTCTCCCAGTCAAGTCACTTCTTTGAATCAATTGCAAAAACATTGGCAACTATGTATTTCTAGTCCAGTTTGTTTTGAAGTTTTCGGCGGTCACAGAAACCATGTGATTCTATGTTTAGCAGAGATCTTCTGTGTATAAAGTGACACACTCAGATGCCCACTACGAGAGCTTGGAGAGGCTCCTACTAAGGTTGTAATGATGAACTTAGTCAAAAGTAAATGTTTTACATACAAACAATCAATCAAATTGCATTGGTCACGTACATATGTTTAGCCGATGTTAACGCAGGTGCGGTGAAATGCTGCCAACCTGTTGAATATCCTCTTGTCTGCAGCAAAGACATGTATTACAGAGCATTGGGTGAATGGAGACATTCCTACTATGGAACAGTGGATTTGTAGAGTGAAAGAAATGTATTTAATGGAAAAGATCACCCATAAAATAAAACTGCAGACAGATGTATGTGAAAAAGATGGGAACCGCTCCTTGTAAATAATATTGTGAAGTCTTAAGACTCATTTGTCTCAAAGCAACCAAACAATTTGATATAAAAATGTTTGCAATATTTTTTTATTGTTTTAATTATTAATTTATTGATTTTAGTTTCTTCATTCTGTAGTTATCTTGTTTGTTGTTTACTTGTTGGTATCTCAGATGACCAGAACCTTAATAATAATCCCCATAGGTACTTCACCAGCACTAATTATACTAGTTGACTGCAAATAGAATAGACACAGTAGGCTACTGACACACTCCACAGTGATCAGGAATGGACACAGTAGGCTACTGGCACACTCCACAGTGATCAGGAATGGACACAGTAGGCTACTGGCACACTCCACAGTGGTCAGGAATGGAAACACGTTGACCCAGACCCTTCTGTTGTCCTGTATAACTACCAGGTCCATAGGGAATGGGTATGAGAATGGACACATGTTGACCCAGACCCTTCTGTTGTCCTGTATAACTACCAGGTCCATAGGGAATGGGTATGGGGAATGGACACGCGTTGACCCAGACCCTTCTGTTGTCCTGTATAACTACCAGGTCCATAGGGAATGGGTATGGGGAATGGACACACGTTGACCCAGACCCTTCTGTTGTCCTGTATAACTACCAGGTCCATAGGGAATGGGTATGGGGAATGGACACGCGTTGACCCAGACCCTTCTGTTGTCCTGTATAACTACCAGGTCCATAGGGAATGGGTATGGGGAATGGACACACGTTGACCCAGACCCTTCTGTTGTCCTGTATAACTACTACCAGTTAGCAAGTGGAAAATGTCAGAGTTTCCTAGTTCCAACCAGCGGTTGAACTCAGCATGACTCAAAGGAACATAGGGAATGGGTATGTTGCCTAGTTCCGACCAGGAGGTGAACTGAGCATGACTCAAAGGAACATAAGGAATGGGTATGTTTCCTAGTTCCGACCAGCAGGTGAACTCAGCATGACTCAAAGGAACATAAGGAATGGGTATGTTTCCTAGTTCCGACCAGCAGGTGAACTCAGCATGACTCAAAGGAACATAAGGAATGGGTAGGGGAGCTGGACTATAATGATCATGATGATGGCTACACTCCCTCTATGATGAATCACTGTACTGTAAATGTATACTTCAAAACGAATTAAAATAAGAAATAATTAAATAATAAGAAATAAATGTGGGACACCAAAATTCACAAAATCTGCTCCAATACTTTTTGCATGTTATTACAGGAATTGAGTGTTGATTAGGCTTAGGCCCAATTGACCATAGACTCCTTATAGTTTATACCACCATCAACAACAAAGAAACAGACCAATCTGGTGCTTTTCTGCAATCTGGCAACACTCAAGATTGGAGACCGATCTCCAATGTAGCCTTGTATAAAATGCATGACCTATTTGATTAACAATATTGGGTTTACACGTTTGTTTTTTGATAGAAATGTGGGACACAAAAAAAGGCAGTGTAGAACGCCATTGTCCATCATGCATTGCTTCAACTTTGAAATTATTGTTCTGAAGTTTTCTGAAAGTTTCCTACGAATGAAGTCGCACAGATTAAGTTTCACAAAAATGCACGAAATCTGCTGCAATAGTTTTTGTAAATAATTGCACGTATTGAGTGTGAGACTTTGTTGCAACAACTCTTGTGAAGCCTACAATTGTTTTCGAGGTAAATCGTTCATGGCTATGATGAAATCTGTGTCTACATCACAGCGAGCCTAGAAGAAGGTAAATAGAAGATGTCATCCGTAAATGGAAGTTTGCAAGCTACCGTAGGTCTGGTTTGGGACTTGGAGACAGCAGCAGCTCTGTCCCAGTCTTCCCCTTTTAAGGCTTATGGTTAGGGTAGGGGTTAAGTTAAGGGTAAGGGTAAGGACGTTTCAAGGATCCCCATAGCACTAACAGACAGCCACCCCTTAAAGTGTCAATCAGCAGCCGAAACCATAACAAAGTGGTAGCCCCGCCCCTAATTCAGTAAACAGCTGAGGATAGAGCCCTAATTCAGTAAACAGCTGAGGATAGAGCCCTAATTCAGTAAACAGCTGAGGATAGAGCCCCGCCCATAATTCAGTAAACAGCTGAGGATAGAGCCCGCCCCTAATTCAGTAAACAGCTGAGGATAGAGCCCGCCCCTAATTCAGTAAACAGCTGAGGGATGACCCCCACCCCTAATTCAGTAAACAGCTGAGGATAGAGCCCTAATTCAGTAAACAGCTGAGGATAGAGCCCGCCCCTAATTCAGTAAACAGCTGAGGGATGACCCCCACCCCTAATTCAGTAAACAGCTGAGGATAGAGCCCTAATTCAGTAAACAGCTGAGGATAGAGCCCTAATTCAGTAAACAGCTGAGGATAGAGCCCGCCCCTAATTCAGTAAACAGCTGAGGATAGAGCCCTAATTCAGTAAACAGCTGAGGATAGAGCCCTAATTCAGTAAACAGCTGAGGATAGAGCCCGCCCCTAATTCAGTAAACAGCTGAGGATAGAGCCCTAATTCAGTAAACAGCTGAGGATAGAGCCCGCCCCTAATTCAGTAAACAGCTGAGGATAGAGCCCGCCCCTAATTCAGTAAACAGCTGAGGATAGAGCCCTAATTCAGTAAACAGCTGAGGATAGAGCCCTAATTCAGTAAACAGCTGAGGATAGAGCCCGCCCCTAATTCAGTAAACAGCTGAGGATAGAGCCCGCCCCTAATTCAGTAAACAGCTGAGGGATGACCCCCACCCCTAATTCAGTAAACAGCTGAGGATAGAGCCCTAATTCAGTAAACAGCTGAGGATAGAGCCCTAATTCAGTAAACAGCTGAGGATAGAGCCCGCCCCTAATTCAGTAAACAGCTGAGGATAGAGCCCTAATTCAGTAAACAGCTGAGGATAGAGCCCGCCCCTAATTCAGTAAACAGCTGAGGGATGAGCCCCGCCCCTAATTCAGTAAACAGCTGAGGGATGACCCCCACCCCTAATTCAGTAAACAGCTGAGGGATGACCCCCACCCCTAATTCAGTAAACAGCTGAGGATAGAGCCCTAATTCAGTAAACAGCTGAGGATAGAGCCCGCCCCTAATTCAGTAAAGAGCTGAGGGATGACCCCCACCCCTAATTCAGTAAACAGCTGAGGGATGACCCCCACCCCTAATTCAGTAAACAGCTGAGGATAGAGCCCGCCCCTAATTCAGTAAACAGCTGAGGATAGAGCCCGCCCCTAATTCAGTAAACAGCTGAGGATAGAGCCCTAATTCAGTAAACAGTTGAGGATAGAGCCCTAATTCAGTAAACAGCTGAGGATAGAGCCCACCCCTAATTCAGTAAACAGCTGAGGATAGAGCCCGCCCCTAATTCAGTAAACAGCTGAGGATAGAGCCCGCCCCTAATTCAGTAAACAGCTGAGGGATGACCCCCACCCCTAATTCAGTAAACAGCTGAGGATAGAGCCCTAATTCAGTAAACAGCTGAGGATAGAGCCCGCCCCTAATTCAGTAAACAGCTGAGGGATGACCCCCACCCCTAATTCAGTAAACAGCTGAGGATAGAGCCCTAATTCAGTAAACAGCTGAGGATAGAGCCCTAATTCAGTAAACAGCTGAGGATAGAGCCCGCCCCTAATTCAGTAAACAGCTGAGGGATGACCCCCACCCCTAATTCAGTAAACAGCTGAGGATAGAGCCCTAATTCAGTAAACAGCTGAGGATAGAGCCCGCCCCTAATTCAGTAAACAGCTGAGGATAGAGCCCGCCCCTAATTCAGTAAACAGCTGAGGATAGAGCCCTAATTCAGTAAACAGTTGAGGATAGAGCCCTAATTCAGTAAACAGCTGAGGATAGAGCCCACCCCTAATTCAGTAAACAGCTGAGGATAGAGCCCTAATTCAGTAAACAGCTGAGGATAGAGCCCGCCCCTAATTCAGTAAACAGCTGAGGGATGACCCCCACCCCTAATTCAGTAAACAGCTGAGGATAGAGCCCTAATTCAGTAAACAGCTGAGGATAGAGCCCGCCCCTAATTCAGTAAACAGCTGAGGATAGAGCCCGCCCCTAATTCAGTAAACAGCTGCGGATTGAGCCCGCCCCTAATTCAGTAAACAGCTGAGGGATGAGCCCCTCCCCTAATTCAGTAAACAGCTGAGGATTGAGCCCGCCCCTAATTCAGTAAACAGCTGAGGATTGAGCCCGCCCCTAATTCAGTAAACAGCTGAGGGATTGAGCCCCGCCCCTAATTCAGTAAACAGCTGAGGATTGAGCCCGCCCCTAATTCAGTAAACAGCTGAGGGATGAGCCCCTCCCCTAATTCAGTAAACAGCTGAGGTTCGAGCCCCGCCCCTAATTCAGTAAACAGCTGAGGGATGAGCCCGCCCCTAATTCAGTAAACAGCTGAGGGATGAGCCCCGCCCCTAATTCAGTAAACAGCTGAGGATTGAGCCCGCCCCTAATTCAGTAAACAGCAGAAGATTGAGCCCCGCCCCTAATTCAGTAAACTGCAGAGGATTGAGCCCGCCCCTAATTCAGTAAACAGTTGAGGGTTGAGCCCCGCCCCTAATTCAGTAAACAGCTGAGGGATGAGCCCCACCCCTAATTCAGTAAACAGCTGAATTGGTACATATCATTAATGAATATAACAACTTCTGATTGCCACTTTAAGTAGACCGGAACTGTGACAAATTCGTTCAATGGTAAACAGCCTGAGTGTGACATCTTCATTCATCCACCATCTTTGATTGTAAAGGCAGTGTTAGGATAGTTAACGGTTGTGTTCCCCTGCTCAGATGTTGCATATGTCAACCAATGGTTCCGTGCCACGTCATGGACTGTGCAGTCAGGCACCAGATTGTTATAACATATGATGTGGTAAGCTGATACGTAAAACATCTATCCATGTGTTGAAAGATCTTGGAGGAGTCCGCAATGTCTGAGCAGAGGAACTCGTCCAACCTGTAATTGATGCTGTGTTCATATCAAGTAGGAAGCTCAGAAAATACTACTTGTAAACTGGGAGCCATGAGTTGTGTGCCTTCATGTGTCTTGAACTAGTTGAGAACACTGATTGGATATTGGCAAACAAGCTGCATCAACCATAAACTGAAAGTACAGCTGTCATGCTGCTTAATACATTATAGTGTTCAACAACCACATTAATAGACTGTTTTTATAAATATTGTTTTGTTGTTGCATTTAGATAATGCCAATGCTGTTATGGAGGTAATGTCTTTAGTATGAGAAGTTAGAGTTCAGCATGTGGGAGAAGTCAGAGCTCAGAGATGATAGACAAGTCTCCCACTAATAACCAGTTAGAGGTGCGTTCCAGTGGATTGATAGATGAGTTTCCCACTAATAACCAGTTAGAGGGGCGTTCCAGTGGATTGATATATGAGTTTCCCACTAATAACCAGTTGCAACGGCATTCCAGTGGAGTTTTAACTAATTTCCTTCATCTCAACTGACATGAGAGTACTTGACAGGTGAAAGTAATGTCCAGGTAGGAAGCCACCTTGTTACTTTGACCTGTCTTGTGTTTTCAGATGAGTCCAGATAAAGGAGGAGGCCACTTCAGATTGCTGAGATGCACCCATAGTCCTGTTCTCTCAGTATCATACAGTAGAAAAAACAGAATGATTAGTGTCCTGTTCTCTCAGTATCATACAGTAGTAACAACAGAATGATTAGTGTCCTGTTCTCTCAGTATCATACAGTAGTAACAACACAGAATGATTAGTGTCCTGTTCTCTCAGTATCATACAGTAGTAACAACAGAATGATTAGTGTCCTGTTCTCTCAGCATCATACAGTAGTAACAACAGAATGATTAGTGTCCTGTTCTCTCAGTATCATACAGTAGTAACAACAGAATGATTAGTGTCCTGTTCTCTCAGTATCATACAGTAGTAACAACACAGAATGATTAGTGTCCTGTTCTCTCAGTATCATACAGTAGTAACAACACAGAATGATTAGTGTCCTGTTCTCTCAGTATCATACAGTAGTAACAACAGAATGATTAGTGTCCTGTTCTCTCAGTATCATACAGTAGTAACAACAGAATGATTAGTGTCCTGTTCTCTCAGTATCATACAGTAGTAACAACATAGAATGATTAGTGTCCTGTTCTCTCAGTATCATACAGTAGTAACAACATAGAATGATTAGTGTCCTGTTCTCTCAGTATCATACAGTAGTAACAACACAGAATGATTAGTGTCCTGTTCTCTCAGCATCATACAGTAGTAACAACAGAATGATTAGTGTCCTGTTCTCTCAGTATCATACAGTAGTAACAACAGAATGATTAGTGTCCTGTTCTCTCAGTATCATACAGTAGTAACAACAGAATGATTAGTGTCCTGTTCTCTCAGTATCATACAGTAGTAACAACATAGAATGATTAGTGTCCTGTTCTCTCAGTATCATACAGTAGTAACAACAGAATGATTAGTGTCCTGTTCTCTCAGTATCATACAGTAGTAATAACAGAATGATTAGTGTCCTGTTCTCTCAGTATCATACAGTAGTAACAACAGAATGATTAGTGTCCTGTTCTCTCAGTATCATACAGTAGTAACAACAGAATGATTAGTGTCCTGTTCTCTCAGTATCATACAGTAGTAACAACATAGAATGATTAGTGTCCTGATCTCTCAGTATCATACAGTAGTAACAACACAGAATGATTAGTGTCCTGTTCTCTCAGTATCATACAGTAGTAACAACAGAATGATTAGTGTCCTGTTCTCTCAGTATCATACAGTAGTAACACACAGAATGATTAGTGTCCTGTTCTCTCAGTATCATACAGTAGTAACAACACAGAATGATTAGTGTCCTGTTCTCTCAGTATCATACAGTAGTAACAACACAGAATGATTAGTGTCCTGTTCTCTCAGTATCATACAGTAGTAACAACACAGAATGATTAGTGTCCTGTTCTCTCAGCATCATACAGTAGTAACAACAGAATGATTAGTGTCCTGTTCTCTCAGCATCATACAGTAGTAACAACATAGAATGATTAGTGTCCTGTTCTCTCAGTATCATACAGTAGTAACAACAGAATGATTAGTGTCCTGTTCTCTCAGCATCATACAGTAGTAACAACAGAATGATTAGTGTCCTGTTCTCTCAGTATCATACAGTAGTAACAACATAGAATGATTAGTGTCCTGTTCTCTCAGCATCATACAGTAGTAACAACATAGAATGATTAGTGTCCTGTTCTCTCAGTATCATACAGTAGTAACAACAGAATGATTAGTGTCCTGTTCTCTCAGTATCATACAGTAGTAACAACAGAATGATTAGTGTCCTGTTCTCTCAGTATCATACAGTAGTAACAACATAGAATGATTAGTGTCCTGTTCTCTCAGTATCATACAGTAGTAACAACACAGAATGATTAGTGTCCTGTTCTCTCAGTATCATACAGTAGTAACAACACAGAATGATTAGTGTCCTGTTCTCTCAGCATCATACAGTAGTAACAACAGAATGATTAGTGTCCTGTTCTCTCAGTATCATACAGTAGTAACAACATAGAATGATTAGTGTCCTGTTCTCTCAGCATCATACAGTAGTAACAACATAGAATGATTAGTGTCTGATCATAAAGTGTAACATAGACGCAGGGTCAGGATCAAGTGCAGTTAGTGAGTTTAATGATGAAGAACATGGACTGATACAAAACAAGGTTTGTGTCTAACATAGAAACATAACCAGTACTGACTGATGGGAGATAACAACAGAGTGTCTAACATAGAAACATAACTAGTACTGACTGATGGGAGATAACAACAGAGTGTCTAACATAGAAACATAACTAGTACTGACTGATGGGGGGATAACAACAGAGTGTCTAACATAGAAACATAACTAGTACTGACTGATGGGAGATAACAACAGAGTGTTTAACATAGAAACATAACTAGTACTGACTGATGGGAGATAACAACAGAGTGTCTAACATAGAAACATAACCAGTACTGACTGATGGGAGATGACAACAGAGTGTCTAACATAGAAACATAACTAGTACTGCCTGATGGGAGATAACAGCAGTGTCTAACATAGAAACATAACTAGTACTGACTGATGGGAGATAACAACAGAGTGTCTAACATAGAAACATAACTAGTACTGACTGATGGGAGATAACAACAGTGTCTAACATAGAAACATAACTAGTACTGACTGATGGGATATAACAACAGTGTCTAACATAGAAACATAACTAGTACTGACTGATGGGAGATGACAACAGAGTGTCTAACATAGAAACATAACTAGTACTGACTGATGGGAGATAACAACAGTGTCTAACATAGAAACATAACTAGTACTGACTGATGGGAGATAACAACAGAGTGTCTAACATAGAAACATAACTAGTACTGCCTGATGGGATATAACAACAGAGTGTTTAACATAGAAACATAACTAGTACTGACTGATGGGATATAACAACAGAGTGTTTAACATAGAAACATAACTAGTACTGACTGATGGGATATAACAACAGTGTCTAACATAGAAACATAACTAGTACTGACTGATGGGAGATAACAACAGTGTCTAACATAGAAACATAACTAGTACTGACTGATGGGAGATAACAACAGTGTCTAACATAGAAACATAACTAGTACTGACTGATGGGAGATAACAACAGAGTGTCTAACATAGAAACATAACTAGTACTGACTGATGGGAGATAACAACAGTGTCTAACATAGAAACATAACTAGTACTGACTGATGGGAGATAACAACAGAGTGTCTAACATAGAAACATAACTAGTACTGACTGATGGGAGATAACAACAGTGTCTAACATAGAAACATAACTAGTACTGACTGATGGGAGATAACAACAGAGTCTAACATAGAAACATAACCAGTACAGCCTTCTTCCATCTATTACTGTACTGTCATATTCTGATCGATATTAAAACATTTCCACCTCTCTTCTTCCATCTACTACTGTACTGTCATATTCTGATCAATATTAAACATTTCCACCTCTCTTCTTCCATCTATTACTGTACTGTCATATTCTGATCAATATTAAAACATTTCCACCTCTCTTCTTCCATCTACTACTGTACTGTCATATTCTGATCGATATTAAAACATTTCCACCTCTCTTCTTCCATCTATTACTGTGCTGCCATTGTAAGGGGTGCGTAACTCGTGCCAGGGAAGTCAGACGCAGGAGAGCAGAACTTGGTAATAGCCGGAGCAGTTTAATTTATAAAACTAACGGCATACAAAAACAACAAACACATACGTACAAAACCCATCGCGCGCCAGTAAAACAAGTGCACAGGCACATACAATAAACAATTCCCAAAAGGACATGGGGGAAACAGAGGGTTAAATATTCAACATGTAATGAGGGAATTGAAGCCAGGTGTGTGGGAAAACAAGACAAAACAAATGGAAAACGAAAAATGGATCAGCGATGGCTAGAAGACCGGCGATGTCGACCGCCGAACACCGCCCGAACAAGGAGAGGAACCGACTTCGGCAGAAATCGTGACAGCCATATTGTGATCAATATTAAACATTTCCACCTCTCTTTTTCCATCTATTACTGTACTGTCATATTGTGATCAATATTAAACATTTCCACCTCTCTTTTTCCATCTATTACTGTACTGTCATATTGTGATCAATATTAAAACACTTCCACCTCTCTTTTTCCATCTATTACTGTACTGTCATATTATGATCAATATTAAAACATTTCCACCTCTCTTCTTCCATCTATTACTGTACTATCATATTTTGATCAATATTAAAACATTTCCACCTCTCTTCTTCCATCTATTACTGTACTGTCATATTGTGATCAGTATTAAAACATTTCCACCTCTCTTCTTCCATCTATTACTGTACTGTCATATTGTGATCAATATTAAAACATTTCCACCTCTCTTCTTCCATCTGGTTGATGAACCTTTATTAGTCACATCTGTCACATCATTTCATTCAGTTGAATTGAGTTCATACAGAAACAAGATTGTTGTGTCAAGAATTTGACAAATAAACATTGTACAATATTTACAAACACCAAGAACCCAATAACAACCAGATCAGTGATGTGTAAATGAAACCAGTTTAACAACACAGTGGGGTGATTCATTATATTAACCTGTCTGGGAACCTGGGACGCTACAATATTTACAAACCCAATAACAACCAGATCAGTGATGTGTAAATGAAACCAGTTTAACAACACAGTGGGGTGATTCATTATATTAACCTGTCTGGGAACCTGGGACGCTACAATATTTACAAACCCAATAACAACCAGATCAGTGATGTGTAAATGAAACCAGTTTAACAACACAGTGGGGTGATTCATTATATTAACCTGTCTGGGAACCTGGGACGCTACAATATTTACAAACCCAATAACAACCAGATCAGTGATGTGTAAATGAAACCAGTTTAACAACACAGTGGGGTGATTCATTATATTAACCTGTCTGGGAACCTGGGACGCTACAATATTTACAAACCCAATAACTACCAGATCAGTGATGTGTAAATGAAACCAGTTTTTAGAACACAGTGTGGTGATTCATTATATTAATGAATGACTCTACATGACAATGTCTGTCAACTTCAATGGTGTTTATTCATGAATATTTACAATCATATGTTTACACACTAGATTGTAGCTAGATGTTTGTAAAGTAGATGTTTACACACAACATTGTTGCTCCAGTGTGTCTTACTGTCACGATCTGTCCTTGTGATTGTCTCCACCCCCTCCAGGTGTCACTTATTTTCTCCAGTATATTTATCCCTGTGTTTCCTGTCTCTCTGTGCCAGTGTATAGATCCCTGTGTTTCCTGTTTCTCTGTATCAGTATATGTATCCCTGTGTTTCCTGTCTCTCTGTGCCAGTGTATTTATTCCTGTGTTTCCTGTCTCTCTGTGCCAGTGTATTTATCCCTGTGTTTCCTGTCTCTCTGTACCAGTGTATTTATCCCTGTGTTTCCTGTCTCTCTGTGCCAGTGTATAGATCCCTGTGTTTCCTGTCTCTCTGTGCCAGTGTATTTATCCCTGTGTTTCCTGTATCTCTGTGTCAGTGTATAGATCCCTGTGTTTCCTGTCTCTCTGTGCCAGTGTATTTATCCCTGTGTTTCCTGTCTCTCTGTGCCAGTGTATTTATCCCTGTGTTTCCTGTCTCTCTTTGCCAGTGTATAGATCCCTGTGTTTCCTGTCTCTCTGTGCCAGTGTATTTATCCCTGTGTTTCCTGTATCTCTGTGTCAGTGTATAGATCCCTGTGTTTCCTGTCTCTCTGTGCCAGTGTATTTATCCCTCTGTTTCCTGTCTCTCTGTGCCAGTGTATTTATCCCTGTGTTTCCTGTATCTCTGTGTCAGTGTATAGATCCCTGTGTTTCCTGTCTCTCTGTGCCAGTGTATTTATCCCTCTGTTTCCTGTCTCTCTGTGCCAGTTCGTCTTGTATGTTTCCAAGTCAACGTTTTCCCTGTTCTCCTGCTTTTTGCATTCTCCTTTTTCTAGTCCTCCTGGTTTTGACCCTTGCCTGTTTCTGGACTTTGTACCCGCCTACCTGACCATTCTGCCTGCCTTGACCACGAGCCTGTTGTAAGACTCCAACCATCTGCCTCCTGTGTCCGCATTTGGGTCTTGCCTTGTGCCTTGATACTTACTGAACATGACCATGATTAGAGTGAAACGTTATGTTGTGTTTGACACAGGGACAACCTGACACAAGGACACTGAGGAGTCATCATACCAAACCCTAAACCCTGGATAGAGGGGCTCAGTGAACGTGGTGTGGAATGTGTACAGGTGGGTCAGTGTGTCAGAGGAGACTCTGTAGAAGGACAGAGTGCCGGCTGGCCAGTCCAGATACACTCCTACTCTGTGGGAGCTGGAGGAGGGGACGTCTATGTGATTATTATTGTGCCTGGCAGTGTAACGGTTGTCAGAGCAGAAGAGACTCCAGGACTTGTCATTGTATCCAATCCTACAGTCATCACCCTCTCCTCTCCTGCTGATTCCTTTATATGTCACTCC
The DNA here is from genome assembly GCF_965601325.2 of Salmo salar. Classification (NCBI taxonomy): domain Eukaryota; kingdom Metazoa; phylum Chordata; class Actinopteri; order Salmoniformes; family Salmonidae; genus Salmo; species Salmo salar. The sequence goes on from NW_027675443.1 coordinate 1,517,331, forward strand.
TATATCAGCCCCACTCCCACTCCTCTCTACCTCCCAGTAACAGCGCCCAGTCAGACCCTCTCTACACAGCACCTGGTACCAGTCCTCAAATCTCTCTGGGTGATCAGGATACGGCTGGTCCTTTCCACTACGTGTCACCTTTCTGTTCTCCTCAGACAGAGAGAGGAGTCTGTTTATTGTGTTTGGGTCCAGTGTGAGATCACATACATCTGATGGATGAAACCAGACACAATATTAGAAATTATCATCATTCACATTAGAATGTTAAATCACTTTTCACTAATTAATTTAACCTCTCTGGGACATGTGGGACGCTAGCGTCCCACCCGTGGGACACACTATTCAACAGCCAGTGAAATAGCAGGGCGGCAAATTCAAAACAACAAAAATCTCATAATTCAAGTTTCTCAAACATACAACTACTATATCCCATTTTAAAGATACACTTCTCGTTAATCCAACCACATTGTCCGATTTCAAAAAGGCTTTACGGTGAAAGCATAGCATTAGATTATGTTAGGACAGCTCCGAGACAAGAAAAACCACACAGCCATTTTCCAAGCCAGGAGCGGCGTCACAAAAATCAGAAATACAGCTAAAATTAATCACTAACCTTTGACGATCTTCATCAGATGACACTCCCAGGACTCAATGTTACACAATACATGTATGTTTTGTTCGATAAAGTTCATATTTATATCCAAAAACCCCATTTTACATTGGCGCGTGAAGTTCAGAAAATGTTTTGCCTCCAAATCTTCCGGTGAGTGAGCACATCAATTTACAAAAATACTCATCATAAACGTTGATAAAATTTACAACAGTTATTGTGTCACGTCCTGGCCAGTATAAGGGTTAATTAGTATTGTAGTTTGGTCAGGACGTGGCAGAGGGTATTCGTTTTATGTGGTTCGGGGTGGTGTGTTTGTTAAAAGGGTGTTTGATTTAGTATTTCCGGGTTTTGGTTTATGTTTAGGTATTTCTATGTTTAGTCTAGTGTGTCTGGTTCTATGTTGAGTTAATTGGGGTTGGACTTCCAATTGAAGGCAGCTGTTTGGTGTTGCCTTTGATTGGAAGTCCTATATTAGTTGGGTGTGTTTGTCTTGTATTTTGTGGGAGATTGTTCTGTGTTTCGCCTTGTACCTTACCAGACTGTTTTTGTTGATCGTTCGTGTTTTGTTATTTTTGTACGTTCATTTTGAAAGCAAATAAACATCATCAAGATGAGCCTGCACATACCTGCTGCGTTTTGGTCCTCCTTCACCGACGACAACCGTGACATATTGAAAGAATTATAGATACACTTCTCCTTAATGCAACCGCTGTGTCAGATTTCAAAATAGCTTTACAGCAAAAGCACATTGTTCAATATTCTGAGTACAGAGCTCAGCCATCAAAGCAAGCCATACAGTTATCCAACAAGTTCTGGAGTCAACAAAACTCAGAAATAGTATTATAAATCTTCACTTACCTTTGCTGATCTTTGTCGGAATGCACTCCCAGGACTCCCACTTCCACAAGAAATGTTCGTTTTGTTCGATAAACTCCATATTTATGTCCAAATACCTCCATTTTGTTCGCGCGTTCAGATCACTATTCCAAAGGCACAATGCGCGAGCGCAAAACTACAGACGAAAAGTCAAAAAGTTCCATTAACATTTGTAGAAACATGTCAAACGATGTTTACAATCAATCCTTAGGGTCAATTTATCATAAATATTCAATAATATTCCAACCGGACAATAGCGTATTCATTACAGAGGAAAAAGAAAGGAACGGCACGCCTGTGTGACCACGCAGTAAACAACTCATTGGTCTCAGGCAGTCCACTTGTTGAGTCACCTCTTATTCTCTCCCCAGTAACAGTAGAAGCATGAAACAAGGTTCTAATGACTGTTGACATCTAGTGGAAGCCTTAGGAAGTGCAAAATGAACCCTAAGTCCCTGTATACTGTATAGGCAATCACTTGAAAAACTACAAACCTCAGATTTCCACACTTCCTAGTTAGATTTTTCTTAGGTTTTTGCCTGCCATATGAGTTCTGTTATTCTCACAGATGTCATTCAAACAGTTTTAGAAACTTCAGAGTGTTTTTTTATCCAAATATACTAATAATATGCATATCCTACCTTCTGAGCCTGAGTAGCAGGCAGTTTACTACGGGCCTTTCATCCAGACATCAAAATACTGCCCCCTACCCTAGAGAAGTTTAATCTAGATGTTTCTAGGTATCAAAAGGAGAAGTTAAGGTAACTTGAGACTTGTTGAATTATCATATGTTATACTGTATGGTAATATAAAACACACTTATTCACATAAATTACACACACACACATTTCTAATGTAATAGGAACACGCCACACACACACACACACACACACACACCTGTATGCATGCATTAACACAAACACACATTTCTTATGTAACATGAACACGCCACACACATGCACTCACACACAGACACACACATTGTCAAAACAACTCTTAGTAAACTTTGGTGTCCCTGATTTCAGCTTCTGTAGAACTACAGCTGATATTTAATATGACCAAGTAAGTAATGATGGTGGTCTTTGACTTTGACTTAACTTGATTAAGACTTATTCTTAGTCATATTCTTCACAGCAGTCAATACTCACATTTTCTAAGTCCAGGTTTCATTGTGTACTCTCCACCATGTTCCACACTGTAGCGGTAAGCAGAAGAACAGACAGTCATTGAGTGATACACGTGAACTCTCTCACACACACACACACACACACACACACACACACACACACACACACACACACACACACACACACACACAGTCAGCATATAACTTTTTGCAAGTGTTGGTAAGAATGTTTGTCTTAACTAGCCTGATAAGTCAAACATGTCTGATGTGAACATTGACATACATCCTCTACATACTTGAGAATCTCCAGTCTGCAGTGTGGATCCTCCAGTCCAGCAGAGAGCAGTCTGACTCCTGAGACTCCTGGGTGATTGTAGCTCAGGTCCAGCTCTCTCAGGTGTGAGGGGTTTGACCTCAGAGCTGAGACCAGATAAGCACAGCCTTCCTCTGTGACTAGACAGCGTGACAGCCTGCAAAGAGTAAAATCATATTAAAATTCACACTGCTATTTTTTGGTGGTGAAAAGCGGCAGTATAGTTTTTTCAACATATTCAGATACATCAGTGTCCTGAAACCTTCCATATCTATTCATAAATGGATGTTTCATTATTAGAAATGACAAATGATCAATGTATTGCCTGCAGATAGAAAAATGTACATTACAAATACTTTAAAAAGCAGTATCAGTCAGATTTAGGTTGTATTGAGTATACAGTCTAGAGGTCGACCGATTAATTGGAATGGCCGATTAATTAGGTCCGATTTCAAGTTTTCATAATAATGGGTAATCAGCATTTTTGGACACCAATCATGGCTGATTACATTGCACTCCACCAGGAGACTGCGTGGCAGGCTGACTACCTGTTATGCGAGTGCAGCAAGGAGCCAAGGTAAGGTGCTGGCTTGCATTAAACGTATCTTATAAAAAACTATCAATCTTAACATAATCACTATTTAACAACACATGGTTGATGATATTACTAGTTTATCTAGCTTGTCCTGCGTTGCATATAATTGTTCATCATTGAATCATAGCCTACTTCGCCAAACGGGTGATTTAACAAGCGCATTTGAGAAAAAAGCACAATCGTTGCACGAATGTACATAACCATAAGCATCAATGCCTTTCTTAAAATCAATACACAGAATAATATTTTTTTAAACCTGCATATTTAGTTAAAAGAAATCCAGGTTAGCAGGCAATATTAAACTAGGGAAATTGTGTCACTTATCTTGCGTTCATTGCACGCAGAGTCAGGGTATATGCAACAGTTTGAACCGCCTGGCTCGTTGCGAACTAATTTTTCAGAATTTTACGTAATTATGACATAACATTAAAGGTTGTGCAATGTAACAGGAATATTTAGACTTATGGATGCCACCCGTTAGATAAAATACGGAACGGTTCCATATTTCACTGAAAGAATAAACGCTTTGTTTTCGAAATGATAGTTTCCGGATTTGACCATATTAATGACCTAAGGCTCGTATTTCTCTGTGCTATTATGTTATAATTAAGTCTATGATTTGATATTTGATAGAGCAGTCTGGCTAAGTGGTGGTAGGCAGCAGCAGGTGCATAAGCATTCATTCAAACAGCACTTTCCTTCGTTTGCCAGCAGCTCTTCGCTGTGCTTCAAGCATTGAGCTGTTTATAACTTCAAGCCTATCAACTCCCGAGATCAGGCTGGTGTAACCGATGTGAAATGGCTAGTTAGTTAGCGGGGTGCGCGCTAATAGCGTTTCAATTGGTGACGTCACTCGCTCTGAGACCTTGAAGTAGTTGTTCCCCTTGCTCGTCAAGGGCCGCGGCTTTTGTGGAGCGATGGGTAACGCTGCTTCGAGGGTGGCTGTTGTCGATGTGTTCCTGGTTCGAGCCCAGGTAGGGGCGAGGAGAGGGACAGAAGCTGTACTGTTATACTGGCAATACTAAAGTGCCTATAAGAACATCCAATAGTCAAAGGTATATGAAATACAAATGGTATAGAGAGAAATAGTCCTATAATTCCTAGAATGACTACAACCTAAAACTTCTTACCTGGGAATATTGAAGACTGTTAAAAGGAACCAACAGCTTTCATATGTTCTCATGTTCTGAGCAAGGAACTTAAACGTTTGCTTTTTTACATGGCACATATTGCAGTTTTACTTTCTTCTCCAACACTTTGTTTTTGCATTATTTAAACCAAATTGAACGTTTCATTATTTATTTGAGGCTAAATTGATTTTATTGATGTATTATATTAAGTTAAAATAAAAGTGTTCATTCAGTATTGTTGTAATTGTCATTATTACAAATAAAATTAAAATAAAATTAAAATCGGCCGATTAATCGGCCGATTTTTGTTCCCCCAATAATCGGTATTGGTATCGGCGTTGAAAAATCATAATCGGTCGACCTCTAATACAATCCACGCCATATCTATTTTGACAGTGGAGCTAACATTTTAAATGTGGCTCTATAGTCCAGCATTTTGGATTTCAGATCAATTGTTTCATATGAGGTGACAGTATATAATTTCACCTCTTATTTGAGGATATTTGTATTAATTTGTTTCACAGTTTTGAAATGAAAGGACTTTATGTATCTAGTCCCCCAATTTTAAGAAGTCATAAGTATTCTGACCAATTTACTCATTGTGTATTAAAGTAGTCAAAAGTTTCGAATTTGGTTGTTTTTTGCCCAATATTAAAATGGTGGATGATGACTGGAGTAATTTTCAGTCTAAGTGAGTAGATAACATGTTTCTAAACACTACTAAATTAATATTGATGATACCATGATTAAGAAAAATCATGAATGAGTCATGAATAATAATAATGAGTGAGAAAGTTACAGAGGCTTCAACAAAACATGCTAACCTCTCACCATTACCAATAACAGAGGCCACAACAAAACATGCTAACCTCTCACCATTACCAATAACAGAGGCTACAACAAAACATGCTAACCTCTCACCATTACCAATAACAGAGGGGGTCTGATCTTCGTGCCTCTGTAACTTTCTCATTCATCATCATTCACTATTCATTCATGATTATTCATAATCATGGTAGCATCCACATGAATGTAGAAGTGTGTCATGATCGTCATAAAGGACAGACCAAGGTGCAGAATGAGTTGAGTTCCACATCTTTATTTAAAGTGAAACTTCCAAAAACAATGAAACATGAAAGCTGTGGTGCAACATACACACACAAAACAATATCCCACAAACGCAGATGGGGAAAATGGGCTACCTAAATATGATCCCCAATTAGAGGTAACGATTACCAGCTGCCTCTAATTGGGAACCATACAAACCACCAACATAGAAATACAAATGCTAGAAACCCCCCTAGTCACTCTCTGACCTTGTCACGTCCTGACCGGTAAAAGGGGTTATTTGTCATTATAGTTGGTCAGGGGGTGTTTGTTTTATGTGTTTTGGGTTTTTGGGTTATAATCTATGTTATTCTATTTCTATGTTTATTCTAGGTTTTCTATTTCTATGTTGGAATTGTTTGGGGTTGGTCTCTAATTGGAGGCAGCTGAATCTCGTTGCCTCTGATTAGAGACGATATTTAAGTAGGGGTTTTTCTCATTATGTTTTGTGGGTGGTTGTTTCCCAGTATAGTCTGTGCACCTTACGGGACTGTTTACGTTGTTTGTTTCTTTTGTTCAAGTGTCATGTCTTTAATAGATTAGAAGATGATCAATATACCTGCTGCGTTTTGGTCCACTCAATACAAGGACTGCGACAGACCTATACAGACCTATACACCATAGAGAACCCAGAGGGCTCTCTATGGTTAGGGCGTGACAAAGTGTTCAGAAACATCTTCTATTCTTACTAACAATACAAGTGAAGTGACTCCAAAATGACAGTACATTATTCACCATTCAGTTTCTATTAGGAAAAACAATTAAAAACACAACCAAGACAAACTGCAAATGTATTCAACAAGTTAGTAGAATCACAAGCTTGATGTAGTCACTGCAGGCAAACAATATTGGACTAAACACTAAACTTTTGATTAAATGAATTTGTCCAAATAATTACGACTTTTTCAAATGGGAGAACTACGTACATAAAGTGCTTTCCTTTCTAAACAGTACAATATACAGTACCAGTCAAAAGTTTGGACACACCACATCATTCAAGGGGTTTTCTTTATCTTTACTATTTTGTACAGGCTTGGGTGGGGGGTTATAAATGGCATCCTGTTCCTTTGTTCTGTGGAGAAAAGTTGTGGAGAGGGGAGACTGAACATCTGAACATCTACCTCCCAGCATAACATCTTGATTTGTCCTTCTCATATAAATCGATTTTTCTCCCCGATTTGCTTTGGAGTTTCTGTTATTGAAGAATAACATAAATTGCTAACAAGTCTAAAACTTTGCACATACACTGCTGCCATCTAGTGGCCAGAATCAAATTGCACCTTAGCTGGAATAATATACTGCTCAAAAAAATAAAGGGAACACTTAAACAACACATCCTAGATCTGAATGAAAGAAATAATCTTATTAAATACTTTTTTCTTTACATAGTTGAATGTGCTGACAACAAAATCACACAAAAATAATCAATGGAAATCCAATTTATCAACCCATGGAGGTCTGGATTTGGAGTCACACTCAAAATTAAAGTGGAAAACCACACTACAGGCTGATCCAACTTTGATGTAATGTCCTTAAAACAAGTCAAAATGAGGCTCAGTAGTGTGTGTGGCCTCCACGTGCCTGTATGACCTCCCTACAACGCCTGGGCATGCTCCTGATGAGGTGGAGGATGGTCTCCTGAGGGATCTCCTCCCAGACCTGGACTAAAGCACTCCTGGACAGTCTGTGGTGCAACGTGGCGTTGGTGGATGGAGCGAGACATGATGTCCCAGATGTGCTCAATTGGATTCAGGTCTGGGGAACGGGCGGGCCAGTCCATAGCATCAATGCCTTCCTCTTGCAGGAACTGCTGACACACTCCAGCCACATGAGGTCTAGCATTGTCTTGCATTAGGAGGAACCCAGGGCCAACTGCACCAGCATATGGTCTCACAAGGGGTCTGAGGATCTCATCTCGGTACCTAATGGCAGTCAGGCTACCTCTGGCGAGCACATGGAGGGCTGTGCGGCCCCCCAAAGAAATGCCACCCCACACCATGACTGACCCACCGCCAAACCGGTCATGCTGGAGGATGTTGCAGGCAGCAGAACGTTCTCCACGGCGTCTCCAGACTCTGTCACGTCTGTCACGTGCTCAGTGTGAACCTGCTTTCATCTGTGAAGAGCACAGGGCGCCAGTGGCGAATTTGCCAATCTTGGTGTTCTCTGGCAAATGCCAAACGTCCTGCACGGTGTTGGGCTGTAAGCACAACCCCCACCTGTGGACGTCGGGCCCTCATACCACCCTCATGGAGGTCTGTTTCTGACCGTTTGAGCAGACACATGCACATTTTTGGCCTGCTGGAGGTCATTTTGCAGGGCTCTGGCAGTGCTTCTCCTGCTCCTCCTTGCACAAAGGCGGAGGTAGCGGTCCTGCTGCTGGGTTGTTGCCCTCCTACGGCCTCCTCCACGTCTCCTGATGTACTGGCCTGTCTCCTGGTAGCGCCTCCATGCTCTGGACACTACGCTGACAGACACAGCAAACCTTCTTGCCATAGCTCGCATTGATGTGCCATCCTGGATGAGCTGCACTACCTGAGGGCCAACCTGAGTCACTTGTGTGGGTTGTAGACTCCGTCTCATGCTACCACTAGAGTGAAAGCACCGCCAGCATTCAAAAGTGACCAAAACATCAGCCAGGAAGCATAGGAACTGAGAAGTGGTCTGTGGTCCCCACCTGCAAAACCACTCCTTTATTGGGGGTGTCTTGCTAATTGCCTATAATTTCCACCTGTTGTCTATTCCATTTGCACAACAGCATGTGTTCAAGAGCGAGCTACAGGTTGTGCGCCCCAAACAAAACAGTCCACTTGGCTTGACTCTCATTCTGAATAGCCGTACTTCTTCATCTCTCAAAGGAAAAACATCAACCAATTTCTAAAGACTGTTGATATCTAGTGGAAGCCATAGGAACTGCAACCAGGTCCCTCATAAATCTAGTTCACCATAGAAAAATAATTGAAAACACAGTGAACTCAAAATAAAAAATCCTGGATGGTTTGTCCTCGGGGCTTCGCCTGACAAACAGGTTCTGTTATACTCACAGACATAATTCTAACAGTTTTAGAAACTTTAGAGTGTTTTCTATCCAAATCTACCAATTATATGCATATCCTGAGCCTGAGTAGCAGGCAGTTTACTTTGGTCACGCATTTCATCCGGACGTCAAAATACCGCCCCCTATACCAAAGAAGTTAAACAAATCAAAATATATTTTATATTTGAGTTTCTTCAAGTTAGCCACCTTTGCCTTGATGACAGCTTTGCACACTCTTGGCATTCTCTCATCTAGCTTCATGAGGTAGTCACCTGGAATGCATTTCAATGAACAGGTGTGCCTTCTTAAAAGTTAATTTGTGGAATTTATTTCCATCTTAATGGGTGTGGTAGGGGGGTATGCAGATGATAGCCCTATCTGGTAAAATACCAAGTCCATATTATGGCAAGAATAGCTCAAATAAGCAAATAGAAACAACAGTACATATTTACTTTATTAACACTTTTTTGGTTACTAATATGTGCTATTTCATAGTTGTGATGTCTTCAGTACTACTGTACAATGTAGAAAATAGTAAAAATAAAGAAAAACCCTTTAATGAGTAGGTGTGTCCAAACTTTTGACTCGTACTATATATGTATGGGCACATATTTTTTTCAAAATTCTCAATACTGCCCCCTAGCCCCAACAGGTTAAATAAAAGATGACATTCTGTACTGTCACCTAATATGAAACCTTATATCTCAAATTCAAAATGCTGGAGTAAAGTGCCAAATTTAAAACTGCATGCTTCACTGTCCAAATACATATGGTGTGGACTGTGTGTGCCTGGTAAACACATGTGGATCTGGTGAACAGTTATCACTTGTTGACAAACTACAGGAATACTGACCTCAGAGTCTCCAGTTTACAGTGGGGATTCCCCAGTCCAGCAGAGAGCACGCTTCACTCCTGAATCCTTCAGGTCATTGTTACTCAGGTCCAGCTCTCTCAGGTGTGAGGGGTTTGACCTCAGAGCTGAGACCAGAGAAGCACAGCCTTCCTCTGTGACTCCACAGCCTGACAGCCTGACAAAGAGATCATCATGACTTCACAAACACACTGTTCATTTAACTAGTAGTGTAGAAGGACAATGGCAGATGCATTTGGTTTATTCTCTCAAACAACATATAAATTAATCTTCCGTCTCCTATAATTGTATGGTCATAATGTTATACTAATGTGAAAATCAATGCATTTATTTAATATGTTTTTCAATATAATATTATATACATATTATAATACATATTTTTCTCTAAACTTCATATTTCTTCCTGATGATTAGATCTTATATGTCATTTTATGTACTCACAGAACAGCTCTGGAGGCTTTGACCACTGGCAGCAGCCTCAGAAGACCTTCCTCTGATCTGGAGTATTTCTTCAGGTCAAACACATCCAGCTCCTTTTCTGAAGTCAGCAACACAAAGACCAGAGCTGACCACTGTGCAGGTGACAGTTTGGCTTCTGAAAGACTTCCTGATCTCAGATAGCTTTGGATCTCCTCCACTAGAGAATGGTCATTCAGTTCATTCAGACAGTGGAACAGATTGATGCACCTCTCTGGAGAGGGATTCTCCCTGATCTTCTCCTTGATGTACTTGACTGTTTCTTCATGGCTCTGTGAGCTGCTTCTTGTCTTTGTCAGTAGACCTCGTAAGTGCTTCTGATTGGACTCCAGTGAGAGGCCCAGAAGGAAGCGGAGGAAAAGGTCCAAGTTTCCTGTCTCACTTTGTAAGGCTTTATCCACAGCACTCTTGTAGAAAGTAACTTCAGGCTCGTCTTTTGTTTGCAGTTTGTTCATTCGATTCTCATTGTTGTTGAGGAACACATATACAGCAGCCAGAAACTCCTGAATGCTCAGATGAACAAAGCAGTACACCTTGTCCTGGTACAGCCCACATTCCTCTTTAAAGAGCTGTGTGCACAATCCTGAGTACACTGAGGCTTCATTAACATCAATACCAGCCTCTTTCAGGTCTTCTTCATAGAAAATCAGATTGCCCTTCACAAGCTGTTGAAAAGCCAGTTTTCCCAGTGACAGAATGCTCTCTTTATTCCAGTGTGGACCTGTCTCTTCTTTCCCAAGATACTTTTCATTCTTCTGTTTGGTATGAAACACAACAAGGTGTGTGTACATCTCAGTCAGAGTCTTGGGCATCTCTTCTCTCTTATGTTTCAGCATGTGTTCAAGAACTATTGAAGAAATCCAACAGAAGACTGGAATGTGGCACATGATGTGGAGGCTCCTTGATGTCTTTATGTGTGAGATGATTCTGCTGGCCAGGTCCTCAGAACTGAATCTCTTCCTGAAGTACTCCTCCTTCTGTGGGTCATTGAACCCTCGTACCTCTGTCACCTGGTCAACACACCCTGAAGGAATCTTATTGGCTGCTGCAGGTCGGGTAGTTATCCAGAGGAGAGCAGAGGGAAGCAGATTTCCCTTAATGAGATTTGTCAACAGAACATCCACTGAGGTTGACTCTGTGACATCACAACAGATCTTGTTCTTCTGGAAGTCTAGGGGCAGTCGGCACTCATCCAGGCCATCAAAGATGAACAAAACTTTGTACTTGTTGTAGTTGGAGATTCCTGATTGTTTGGTTTCCATTGAGAAGTGATTAAGAAGTTCAATGAAAGTGTGTTTGTCCTCTTTCATCAAATTCAGCTCCCGGAAAGGGAATGAAAATACAAATTGGACATCCTGATTTGCTTTTCCTTCAGCCCAGTCCAGAATGAACTTCTGCACAGATACTGTTTTTCCAATTCCAGCAACTCCCTTTGTCAGCACAGTTCTGATATGCTTGTCTTGTCCAATTAAGGGTTTGAAGATGTCGTTACATGTGATTGCAGTCTCTGGTCTTGCTTGTTTCCTGGTTGTTGTCTCAATCTGTCTCAGCTCATGTTCATTATTGACCTCTCCTGTTCCACCCTCTGTGATGTAGAGCTCTGTGTAGATCTTATTGAGAAGTGTTGGGTTTCCTTGTTTAGCGATCCCCTCAAATACACATTGAAACTTCTTCTTTAGATTAGATTTGAGTTCACGTTGGCAAATCACAGCAAGCTCTTCTGAATCTAGATATAACACAGAGGATATTAATATTAATAGTCTGTTTTAATGCCTACAGTATTGTAGAACTGTTATAAAGTTTTAAATTATAATAATTTCTTCTCTTAACTGACTATATAAAATGTGTAAATGTTTTCATAACGCATTACAGACTGGTGTGACTGATTATATTATTGTCTCTGTCTCTGTCTGTCTCTCTCGGTCTCTGTCTCTCTCTCTCCTCTGTCTCGCTGTCTCTCCTCTGTCTCGCTCTCTTGCCTCTCTTGCTCTCTCCTCTGTCTCTTGCTCTCTCCTCTGTCTCTCTCTCGCTCTCTCCTCTGTCACTTGCTCTCCTCTGTCTCTCTCTCGCTCTCTGTCTCTCTCTCCTCTGTCTCTCTCTCCTTTGTTTCTCTCTCACTCTCTCCTCTGTCTCTTGCCCTCCTCTGTCTCTCTCTCCTCTGTCTCTCTCTCCTTTGTTTCTCTCTCACTCTCTCCTCTGTCTCTCGCTCTCCTCTGTCTCTCGCTCTCCTCTGTCTCTCTCTTGCTTTCTCCTCTGTCTCTCACTCTCCTCTGTCTCTCTCTCCTCTGTCTCTCTCTCTCACACACTCTCTCTCTCTCTCACTCTCTCTCTCGCTCTCCTCTGTCTCTCGCTCTCCTCTGTCTCTCGCTCTCCTCTGTCTCTCGCTCTCCTCGCTCTCCTATGTCTCTCTCTCTCTCTGTCTCTCAATTCAATTAAATTTGCTTTATTGGCATGACTTAACAATGTACATATTGCCAAAGCTAAGTTTGGATATTTACAATATGAAAATAGTAAGAATCAAAATTGTCAACGGGACAACAGGTTGGTTGGTCTGTCAGACACTGTCCCTCAACTTATGGCAGCAATGTAGTGCACTGCCAACCCACAGCTCTCTGCGTCCTCCCCCAACAGGATGGGTAGCCTACTCTCATCAGAGAGGTCTTTGAAACCTTAAATAAGGGTTTCAAATTTGGGGAAATGACACTCTCTAATTGTTTTATATTTTTTACATTTTGTCAGGAAATGCAGCTGTCTCAGGTTCTGCTGTTGTGCAGTGGTTGCACAGCGTTTCCTCTACAGGGAGCCAGGTTTTCCTGTCGCTCTCTCTCTCTCTCTGTGTGTCCGTCTCTCTCTCTCTCTCTCTCTCTCTCTCTCTCTCTCTGTGTGTCCGTCTCTCTCTCTCTCTCTCTCTCTCTCTCCTCTCTCTCTCTCTGTGTATCCGTCTCCTCTCTCCTCTGGCTCTCCTCTCTCCTCTGGCTCTCCTCTCTCCTCTGGCTCTCCTCTCTCCTCTGGCTCTCCTCTGGCTCTCCTCTGGCTCTCCTCTGGCTCTCCTCTGGCTCTCCTCTGGCTCTCCTCTGGCTCTCCTCTGGCTCTCCTCTCTCCTCTGGCTCTCCTCTGGCTCTCCTCTGGCTCTCCTCTGGCTCTCCTCTGGCTCTCCTCTGGCTCTCCTCTGGCTCTCCTCTGGCTCTCCTCTGGCTCTCCTCTCTCCTCTGGCTCTCCTCTCTCTCTCTCTCTCTCTCTCTCTCTCTCTCTCTAAGTTAATCACCACAACACATCCCTGCTGCTACTTGATGAGGTCACTAGGTGTTGTGTTAAGGCTGCTACAATATCATTGAGTTACACAGCTACTTTAGCTGTACTTTAGCTGCAGCTTTTAAATGTTATAAAACAGCATTCAACATGAGGCAGACAGATCTTACATTTCTCCAGTGTGTCAGCAAGCTCCTTCTGGTTCATTATCCTCAGGATGTGCAGTGTGATCTTCAGAGCCCCCTCTCTGGCACTGCTCTCCTGCTTCTCATCTTCAGCATCCACCACTTCCTTATCCTGCTTCTGACTCTCAAAGCCTTCTGGGAGTTCTGGGCTAAGAATCCTCTTGAACATCTTCAGCTCGTTCTTCACAAATGTTATAATTTTCTCTTCAAGCATCTGAAATAAATCAAGTAATTAAGTTAAGTAAGAGAAGAAATGTTTTCTCATTAACACATTAATGAATGATTGACAGATCAACTTTACTTGAGGTAAACAAAAACAAATGTACATAACAGGACCACATACACTGAATATGGAGTCCAGGTCTGTTTGATGACCCTGGGAAGACTGACCACTGAGAATCTCTGACTCTGATCTCTCCTGTTGGTTTCTGTGGACAAAACATGAGATTACATCTCCTCATCCAGGGAGTACACACACACACACACACACACACACACACACACACACACACACACACACACACACACACACACACACACACACACACACACACACACACACACACACACACACACACACACACACACACACACACACACACACACACACACACACGCACACGCACACGCACACACACCACTGTCTCTAGTCAGAAATCACTGACCATGACCCATGAGTTCTTCTTACCTTCGTTCAGTAGAAAAGTCTCCCTCTCTAAAGTTTAGAGGATAACCCATAGACTGGTCACTCTTCATGGACACACAGCTGGGAACAGGAGAGGCTGGTTTCTCCTGCTTGATTGGGCTTCAACACAACAGAGACAAACATTACATCTCTCATCTACTCTGAGATCAGATGGGAAACATAAGAAGAGTTTCATTCCAAAAAGCTATATATCCATTTTCAGAAATGTTGATAAATTAGCTTTTATTGTTTAAAGAAGTTATGTTTATGTTAATGTATGTTTTTTTGCTAACCTGCTTCTATAAACCAATGAGGAGATGCAGCGTGATCTGCGTCACAAATAGAAGTGACTTCTAGACGCTCGTGGGAGCTTTTTAATAAGGAAATTAATTTAGCGACGCCAACGTTGTAGTCAGCCTGTCAGCCCGGTAAAAAGCTGGTGACTTCACCCTGCCTTCTCCAGGGGCATGTTGAGGTAAATTTAACTAACCAGGTAACCAGGTAATCTAACCAGGAGGGTTCATGATGTAATTTATTGGTGGGCTGGAAGATGCACTCTTGTCTTTTCTATTCCGAGGTTGTTTACTCCCAATATCAGATATTAAGATGATGTTTTATAATGTATGTATACTAAGGTTGAGGTTCTGGCTAGTGATAATTTACCACGGTTCAATAACTGCTGTTGAGGCGCCCAAAAATAATATTCAAAAGTTCGGTCCTTAGACACAGAGGTTAAACACTAAAGTTATTGTCCATCTAGTGAAGAGAGGAGAACCGGACAGAGGTAGCCAGCATCCGTCAACGAGAGAGGGAGGATAGGATAACTAGGATGCTGCTGGTAGAGTAGCTAGCTAGCTTACCTAGCTGTACCGACTAGCTAGGATAACTAGGATGCTGCTGGTAGAGTAGCTAGCTAGCTTACCTCGCTGTACCGACTAGCTAGGATAACTAGGATGCTGCTGGTAGAGTAGCTAGCTAGCTTACCTAGCTGTACCGACTAGCTAGGATAACTAGGATGCTTCTGGTAGAGTAGCTAGCTAGCTTACCTAGCTGTACCGACTAGCTAGGATAACTAGGATGCTGCTGGTAGAGTAGCTAGCTAGCTTACCTAGCTGTACCGACTAGCTAGGATAACTAGGATGCTGCTGGTAGAGTAGCTAGCTAGCTTACCTCGCTGTACCGACTAGCTAGGATAACTAGGATGCTGCTGGTAGAGTAGCTAGCTAGCTTACCTAGCTGTACCGACTAGCTAGGATAACTAGGATGCTTCTGGTAGAGTAGCTAGCTAGCTTACCTAGCTGTACCGACTAGCTAGGATAACTAGGATGCTGCTGGTAGAGTAGCTAGCTAGCTTACCGAGCTGTACCGACTAGCTTGGATAACTAGGATGCTGCTGGTAGAGTAGCTAGCTAGCTTACCGAGCTGTACCGACTAGCTTGGCCAGCTAGCAGGTCATTCGTCTGTCCCTCATCTCGAGGATGATGACAAATCCAGTGAACCACAAATTGAAACAAGGATAGAGAGTGAAAAGGATCTAGCTACACTCATACTGTCCCTGACCGTAAAGCAAAAAGCAAATTGAACAATAATATTAGGCGTTTCAACACTGTAACAAACTCTGTCGTTGTTCCCCAAGATCACCTCAGCCCACTCTGCGCATATCCGGACAATATGCTTGGCGCCACACTGGACGTGGACGCAGGCAGTTCTGTTCGGGAACGCGGGAAGTTCCAGAATGCGGACATGATCAGTGCAACACAATCAACTAAACCCAGTCTTCACAGTGGGTTACATTAGTAATATTCATTTTTTTATTATTATGTTCAACAAACATTCAAAGTTTTTTTATAACAATATTTTGAGGACTGGGCCCATATCCACAAAGCGTCTCAGAGTAGAAAATTGTTCGTATAAGTGCTGAGAATAAAGACATTTTACACTTATGGGTATAAATTAAAGCTATGCATGAAGTCTCTAGTCCCACCTAGTCAGCAGATATTTAGGACAACTCGTGAGCTGTCCTAAGTATTTAAGAGTTAACAGCAGGTGTCTTGATAATACTATAGAATAATGCATCGAGTCAGTGGTTCCTGCGCCACATGTAATTGCTTTGGGAGTTGTCATGACTTCCACCGAAGTCGGTTCCTCTCCTTGTTCGGGCGGCATTCAGCGGTCGGCGTCACCAGTCTTCTAGCCATCTTCGATCCACTTTTCATTTTCCATTTGTTTTGTCTTGTTTTCCTACACACCTGGTTCTCATTTCCATCATTACGTGTTGTGTATTTAACCCTCTGTTCCCCACCATGTCTTTGTGTGGAATTGTTTGTTGTAAGTGCTTGTGCACGTGTTTACTGGTGCGTGTCAGGTTTTGTACTCATGTTGGTTATTTCTTTATGACATTGGATTTGAAATTAAACTGCTCCGGCTATTACTTAGATCTGCTCTCCTGTGTCTGACTTCACTGCCACCAGTTACGCACCCCTTACAAGAGTGGTTAAAAATAATGTTTGATATTTCTATATAATCAAACCATAAATATTATAGACCTACATGCAACAGTATGTATTGTGCTTTTGGCAGTGATTTATGTCTAATAATTATGTATAACAAGTGATACCATGTATGTCTGCATAGCATTTGGTCTTCATTTTGTCAGATTAACTCATGCTTATTTCTGAAGATTAACTCAGGTTTTCACCCAGCGGCTAAGGAGTTGGAGCTGTGGCAGGAGTTGGACCTGTGGTCGAAAGGTGGCTGGTTTGAATCCCGGGCCGGGCGCTGGAAAAAACAGGTGGAATTGATCTGACCACTGGAGGGCTGCTGGGTTCACATCCTCAAAACATTCACCTTTCGTTGATCAGAACTCTAGAGGTTCTTCTTCACTGAACCCAAAAATATATATATAACTTTTAGTGATTCCATATATTAAGGAAGTGATAGAAGCCTTTTTGGTTCTATAAGGAACCTTCTTTTATAAGAGTGTATAATAAACACGTTTTTCTTTTGATTATTTAATTATCAACATCATGTTATTTCAAGATATCCCTTTGGAGCGCAACATCACATTGTTAAAAAACAATCATAATTTGGGCATGGCTATAAATTGGGCAATTGAAGGCATCTAGGGCGTAATATGTGTTCAATGAAAATGAACATTGTATGCAACGTTGTAGGCAACATTATTGGCAAGGGGCTTGATGCCTACTATGCCAAAGCTATTTAGAGTTGTTAAACGGGTGTGAAGAGTGTGTTGATATAAAGGTAATATTGTCAAAATTCTGCTTGTAACAACGATCAGAAATGGTTAAAAAAATATGCATTCCATTATATTAGGCAATAATTAACCTCTATGGGACCGGCGGGACGAATTCGTCCCACCTACGTAACAGCCACTGCCATCCTGTGGCGCGATTTTCAAAATCTTCAAAATCATATTACTTCAATTTCTCAAACATATGACTATTTTACAGCCATTTAAAGATAAGACTCTCGTTAATCTAACCACACTGTCCGATTTCAAAAAGGCTTTACAACGAAAGCAAAACATTAGATTATGTCAGCAGAGTACCAAGCCAGAAATAATCAGACACCCATTTTTCAAGCCAGCATATAATGTCACCAAAACCCAGAAGACAGCTAAATGCAGCACTCACCTTTGATGATCTTCATCAGATGACAACCCTAGGACATTATGTTATACAATACATGCATGTTTTGTTCAATCAAGTTCATATTTATATCAAAAACCAGCTTTTTACATTAGCATGTGACGTTCAGAACTAGCATACCCCCCGCAAACTTACGGGGAATTCGCTAACATTTTACTAAATTACTCACGATAAACGTTCACAAAAAGCATAACAATTATTTTAAGAATTATAGATACAGACCTCCTCTATGCACTCGATATGTCCGATTTTAAAATAGCTTTTTGGTGAAAGCACATTTTGCAATATTCTAAGTACATAGCCCAGGCATCACGGGCTCGCTATTTAGACACCCGGCAAGTTTAGCACTCACCATAATCATATTTACTATTATAAAAATGTCATTACCTTTTGTTGTCTTCGTCAGAATGCACACCCAGGACGTCTACTTCAATAACAAATGTTGGTTTGGTCCAAAATAATCCATCGTTATATCCGAATAGCGGCGTTTTGTTCGTGCGTTCCAGACACTATCCGAAATAGTAAAGAAGTGTCGCGCGCTTGGCGCAATTCCTGACAATAAAATTCAAAGTATTCCATTGCCGTACGTCGAAGCATGTCAACCGCTGTTTAAAATCAATTTTTACGTCATTTTTCTCGTAGAAAAGCGATAAAATTCCGACAGGGAATCTCCTTTTCGGCAAACAGAGGAAAAAATCCCAAAGGCGGGGGCGGTCGGGGTCACGCGCATAAGCTAGTGTCTCTTGATGGGCCACTTGAGAAAGGCGATAATGTGTTTCAGCCTGGGGCTGGAATGACGACATTCTCTTTTTTCCCGGGCTCTGAGAGCCTATGGACGACGTGGGAAGTGTCACGTTAGAGCAGAGATCCTTAGTAAATGATAGAGATGGCAAAGAAGTTCCAGAAATGGTCAGACAGGCCACTTCCTGTAAAGGAATCTCTCAGGTTTTGACCTGCCATTTGAGTTCTGTTATACTCACAGACACCATTCAAACAGTTTTAGAAAATTTAGGGTGTTTTCTATCCATATGTAATAAGTATATGCATATTCTAGTTACTGAGTAGGAGTGGTAACCAGATTAAATCGGGTATGTTTTTTATCCAGCCGTGTCAATGCTGCCCCCTAGCCCTAACAGGTTTTAAGACTAGGCAAAGTGGTCGTGTCATGTGAAAATTCTATCAAATGTCTTACATTGCAACGAGTACAGTCAGGAACCCCTGCAGTACCTCCACAGACCCCGGATTGAGAACCCCTGATTTAGCAGATGCTCTTATCCAGAGTGATTTACAGTAAGTGCATTCATCTTAAAACTTCTTAGGGATAGGGGGCAGTATTTTCACGTTCGGATGAAACGTGCCCAAATTAAACTGCCTCTTACTCAGACCCAGAAGGTAGGATGTGCATAGTATTAGTAGATTTGGATAGAAAACACTCTGAAGTTTCTAAAACTGTTTGAATGATGTCTGTGAGTATAACAAAACTCATATGGCAGGCAAAAACCTGAGAAAAATCCATTCAGGAAGTGGCAGTTCTGAGAATTGTAGTTCTTATTTTGGATCCCTATCAAAACTACAGTGACTAAGGAGTGACGTTGCACTTCCTAAGGCTTCCAATGGCTGTCAACTGCGTTTTGAAACGTGGTTCATCCTGTTACTGGACAGAGAAGAGCAGTTTATCAGTTGCTTGTCTGAGGACACGGGATTTGGTAATGCGCCATCCCGTCAGCGCGCCGTGAGCTGTTCCTTCTTTTCTTTCTGGAATGAATACGCTATTGTCCGGGTTGGAATATTATTGCATTTCTACGGTAAAAATACCCTAAAGATTGATTGTAAACAGCGTTTGACATGTTTCTACAAACGGTAATGGAACTTTTGAACTTTTCGTCTATGGGTGTTCCCCCCCCGCCTCATGACCCCTAAACAGAGATCCAGCATGTTGGTTGTGTTCTGGACCCACCAACAAAACGGAGGTATTTCAACATAAATTATCGAACAAATGAACATTTCTTGTGGAAGTGGGAGTCCTTCCGAGTGCATTCCGCCGAAGATGAGCAAAGTTAATAAAATATTTTGAACATATTTCAGTGTTTTGTCAGCCGTGGCTGGACGGCTAACTGTATAGCCTTTGGGGCTCTGTACTCAGAATATTGAACAATGTGCTTTCTCCGTAAAGTAATTTTGAAATCTGACAAAGCGGTTGCATAAAGGGGTAGTTAATCTATAATTCTTAAAATAATTGTTATATATTTTGTCAACGTTTATGATGAGTATTTATGTAAATTATGTAAATTGATGTGGCCATTCACCGAGGGTTTTGGGGAGAATACATTTTCTGAACGTCACGCGCCAATGTAAGATGGGGTTTTTGGATATAAATATTAACTTGATAGAACAAAAAATGCATGTATTGTCTAACATGATGTCCTAGGAGTGTCATCTGATGAAGATCATCAAAGGTTAGTGCATAATTTTAGCTGGTTTTCTGCTTTTGGTGATGCTATCCGTGCTTGGAAAATGCCTGTGTTGTGTTGTGTTGTACGGAGGTGCTACCCTAACATAATCTAATGTTTTGCTTTCACCGTAAAGCCTTTTTGAAATCGGACAATGTGGTTGGATTAACGAGAAGATTATCTTTAAAATGCCGTATAATACTTGCATATTTAAGGAATTTTAATTATGAGATTTTTGTGTTTTGAATTTCGCGCCGTGCTTGTTGTCTAATCAATCCCGCTAACGGGATCCTATCTCGAAGGGATCCACAACAGTTAAGATAGCTATTTATTTTGGAAATAAACATAATCAATTCTTCATAAAATTGTCATCTTACCTCTTAGCTTTGGTGTCATGTCCCCCAGAGAGATGCATTTTAGAGGCAGGGCCCCCCTCCTCTCTCTCCCCAGAGAGACTCATTTTAGAGCACTGACCCCTAAACAGAGATCCAGCATGTTGGTTGTGGTTAACACAGTGACAACTAAACAGAGATCCAGCATGTTGGTTGTGGTTAACACAGTGACAACTAAACAGAGATCCAGCATGTTGGTTGTGGTTAACACAGTGACAACTAATTATTGTTCTCATTTATTCATTATCTCTTTGAGAAATAAAACATTAACTAACAGCCATAGAAACAGTCAGGTGATTTAATGCATCACATGAACATGTTGTTGTGACATTTGATCTCCATGGTAACTGTCAATAATAATAATAAGTCACTGTTTGTTAAGGTAGTTATAGACAGAACAACAACAACAATAATAATAATAAAAATAATAAGTCACTGTTTGTTAAGGTAGTTATAGACAGTACAGCCAAGCCGGAAGGTAGATAGACAGTCGCCAATAATAATAATAATAATAATAAGTCACTGTTTGTTATTAAGGTAGTTCTAGACAGTACAGCAACACAAGGCCATGTCTCACACTTATTTTTATTCACTAACAGTAGGCTATTTATTGTCTTTCAATCTGTTCTTTTCTAAATGTATCTGAGAACGTAGACAGAAGGGCTAAAACGGACATGATTGATCTGAGGGGGAAATCATTGATCCATTCAGAAAGTTTTTTTGCATCAAGTAAGAGATGTTAAATCATGTAAAGTAGGCTAGGTTATAATGTATAATAGCAGTTTGTTAGTGATATGCAGATCAAGGTCTATACCTCGGCTATAGCCTACATATCATAGATGACCAGTCTAAACCTGTTCAGATCAACATAACGTTATAGTCCTACCAGTAGCAAGACAGAGAATGTACTGTATATAACCTACATATCATAGATGACCAGCCTAAACCTGTTCAGATCAGTTCACATAATGTTATAGTCCTACCAGTAGCAGGACAGAGCATGTACACTATATATACAGAAGTATGTGGACACCCCTTCACATTTGTGGATTCGGCTATTTCAGTCACACCCGTTGCTGACAGGTGTATAAAATCGAGCAGACCGCCATGCGGTTCTCAAGGCTCCATAGACAAACATTGACAGTAGAATGACCCGTACTGAAGAGCTCAGTGACTTTCAACGTGGCACCGTCATAGGATGCCAGTCAGTTCGTAAAATGTCTGCCCTACTAGAGCTGCCCCGGTCAACTGTAACTGCTGTTATTGTGAAGTGGAAACGTCTAGGAGCAACAACGGCTCAACAGGGAAGTGGTAGGCCACACAAGCTCACAGAACGGGCCCGCTGGAGTGTGGAAGCACATAAAAATGGTCTCTACCGAGTTCCAAACTACAATGTCAGCAAAATAACTGTTAGTCGGGAGCTTCATGAAATGGGTTTCCATGACGAGCAGCCGCACACAAGATCACCATGCGCAATGCCAAGCATCGGCTTGAGTGGTGTAAAGCTCACTGCCATTGGACTCTGGAGCTGTGGAAACGTGTTCCTTGGAGTTTTGAATCATGCTTCACCATCTGGCAGTCCGACAGACGAATCTGGGTTTGGCGAATGCCAGGAAAACGCTACCTGCCCGAATGCATTGTGCCAACTGTAAAGTTTGCTGGCAGAAGAAAAATGGTCTGGGGCAGTTTGGGTAAGGCCCTTGACCGTTTCAGCATGACAATGTCCCTGTGCACAAAGCGAGGTCCATACAAAAATGGCTTGTCGAGATCGGTGTGGAAGAACTTGACTGGCCTGCACAGAGCCCTGATGTCAATGACTTATCAAGAGAACAACCCTGGTCATCCGTACTGCCTCTGATCTGGCAGACTCACTAAACACAAATGCTTCGTTTTTAAATGATGTCTGAGTGTTGGAGTGTGACCCTGGCTATCCTTAAATTAAAATAACAAGAAAAATGTGCTGTCTTGTTTGCTTAATATAAGGAATTTTTAATTATCACTACTTTACTTTTACTTTTGATGCTTATTATGTATATTTTAATTATATTTGAAACCAAATACTTTTAGACTTTTACTGAAGTAGTATTTTACTGGGTGACTTTCACTTTTAATTGAGTCATTTTCTATTAAGGTATCTTTACTTTTACTCCAGTATGAGAATTTAGTACTTTTTCCACCACTGTTCTAACGTTCTAGAGACATATGAGCCACAGTTTCAAAAGACATTTTGTAACTGCTAGGCTACAAAGTTACTTTCAATTTCATTTAAGGATATAAAGTAACGGTCACTGGGTGAATTCGTTTTGCATTGCCCGGCTCCCCGGGTGAGCAGAGTTTACGCATTTTATACCATTTCATTGGTCCTTAAAATAAATGTCCACTCACCTGTAGCACCGGGCCATGCAAAACGAACTTCCCACTGTCGCAGGGCACTGAGACACAGAGTTCTAAACCCAGACGCGTTTCTTCAAGACATCTCTCTTACATTATTTTAGATAAACATATAATTTACTTGTAACCAGGTTTAGCTGTGTTTTTTTTCCTCCAAAATGTGAGTTACTGTAGGCCTTTAATAATTATAAACAGGCCTACAAACCCAAAAGGTTTTAATTTCAGAATGTTCATTTGTATGCCTCAAATATTAAACTGTCTTAAAATATTTGATGATTAGTTGAATCAGGTGTGTAAGTGCTGGATAAGAACCAAAGGATTGAGAAACCCTGAGATAAACATAAAACCATATAATGTAAAAGCTCCTCCACCATCTTTACCAGACGTTTTACTGATAACATGTAGACCTACTGATTAGTTTCCACTTTGAAAACTGCTGTCTGTCAGCAACTCAGCTCAAGTAGCAGTTCTACTAACTAGTAATGTATCATTACATATATTAATTATCTTACTCTGTCCAATAGAATAAATTATTTTTCATAAACACTTACTTTATTTTTCAATAATCTCCATATACTGTTTTCTGCTCTGTCGTGTCAAAATGGATCCTGAACAAAAGAACAACTTCACTTTCTGTTTCAATCAGCCGCCTCCCCACCCTGATAATAAAGTGTTTTATTGGTATCTTCCACTAGATGGCAGTAAACACCTGCTGTAACTACACTTTACAACTATGTGTTTGGTTTTATACAGGCAGTGTCCCAGAGGAGGAGTGCTGATCTAGGATCAGGTCCTCCTGTCCATGTAATCTGATTCATTATGATCTAGGATCAGGTCCCTCCTCTCCATGTAATCTGATTCATTATGATCTAGGATCAGGTCCCTCCTCTCCATGTAATCTGATTCATTATGATCTAGGATCAGGTCCCCCCTCTCCTGATCCTAGAGGAGTTTATTACAGACCTCTAATTGGGTAGGTGGAGATATAGATTATAATACATAAGGACCTATAATAGACTAGGTGGAGATATAGATTATAATACATATAGGTCTACGTGTATATGATCATAGTTTATATGCTGTATATATAGCCTACCATTACCTTACATTATTTCTGTAGACTACTACTGTATCATATTGACATGCTGCTTGGGTTCTGTAGACTACCACTGTATCATATTGACATGCTGCTTGGGTTCTGTAGACTACTACTGTATCATATTGACATGCTGCTTGGGTTCTGTAGACTACTACTGTATCATATTGACATGCTGCTTGGGTTCTGTAGACTACTACTGTATCATATTGACATGCTGCTTGGGTTCTGTAGACTACTTAACAGAGGGATGTATTGTGACAGGTGTGATTATCTGCTTGGGTTCTGTGGGCTACTTAACAGAGGGATGTATTGTCTGAAGGTGTGTTTATCTGCTTGGGTTCTGTGGGCTACTTAACAGAGGGATGTATTGTCTGAAGGTGTGTTTATCTGCTTGGGTTCTGTGGGCTACTTAACAGAGGGATGTATTGTGACAGGTGTGTTTATCTGCCTGGGTTCTGTGGGCTACTTAACAGAGGGATGTATTGTGACAGGTGTGTTTATCTGCTTGGGTTCTGTGGGCTACTTAACAGAGGGATGTATTGTCTGAAGGTGTGTTTATCTGCTTGGGTTCTGTGGGCTACTTAACAGAGGGATGTATTGTCTGAAGGTGTGTTTATCTGCTTGGGTTATGTGGGCTACTTAACAGAGGGATGTATTGTGACAGGTGTGTTTATCTGCTTGGGTTCTGTGGGCTACTTAACAGAGGGATGTATTGTCTGAAGGTGTGTTTATCTGCTTGGGTTCTGTGGGCTACTTAACAGAGGGATGTATTGTGACAGGTGTGTTTATCTGCTTGGGTTCTGTTGGCTACTTACCAGAGGGATGTATTGTCTGAAGGTGTGTTTATCTGCTTGGGTTCTGTTGGCTACTTACCAGAGGGATGTATTGTCTGAAGGTGTGTTTATCTGCTTGGGTTCTGTGGGCTACTTACCAGAGGGATGTATTGTCTGAAGGTGTGTTTATCTGCTTGGGTTCTGTGGGCTACTTAACAGAGGGATGTATTGTCTGAAGGTGTGTTTATCTGCTTGGGTTCTGTGGGCTACTTAACAGAGGGATGTATTGTCTGAAGGTGTGTTTATCTGCTTGGGTTCTGTGGGCTACTTAACAGAGGGATGTATTGTGACAGGTGTGTTTATCTGCTTGGGTTCTGTGGGCTACTTAACAGAGGGATGTATTGTGACAGGTGTGTTTATCTGCTTGGGTTCTGTGGGCTACTTAACAGAGGGATGTATTGTGACAGGTGTGTTTATCTGCTTGGGTTCTGTAGACTACTTAACAGAGGGATGTATTGTGACAGGTGTGTTTATCTGCTTGGGTTCTGTGGGCTACTTAACAGAGGGATGTATTGTCTGAAGGTGTGTTTATCTGCTTGGGTTCTGTGGGCTACTTAACAGAGGGATGTATTGTGACAGGTGTGTTTATCTGCTTGGGTTCTGTGGGCTACTTAACAGAGGGATGTATTGTCTGAAGGTGAAAGCCAAATCATGGCCCAGCTGCTCTATTTGGATAGACAGTGAGAATTTAGTACATAACTGTCTTGTTATCAGAAATATGCTGTGCTGAAAACCATGGCAACATAGGTGAGGTTATGGACATTATGAGGATAATAGGTATAGAGGTGAGGTTATGGACATTATGAGGATAATGGCTATAGAGGTGAGGTTATGGACATTATGTGGATAATGGGTATTGAGGTGAGGTTATGGACATTATGAGGATAATGGGTATAGAGGTGAGGTTATGGACATTATGAGGATAATGGCTATAGAGGTGAGGTAATGGACATTATGAGGATAATGGGTATAGAGGTGAGGTTATGGACATTATGAGGATAATAGGTATAGAGGTGAGGTTATGGACATTATGAGGATAATGGCTATAGAGGTGAGGTAATGGACATTATGTGGATAATGGGTATTGAGGTGAGGTTATGGACATTATGAGGATAATGGGTATAGAGGTGAGGTTATGGACATTATGAGGATAATGGCTATAGAGGTGAGGTTATGGACATTATGTGGATAATGGGTATTGAGGTGAGGTTATGGACATTATGAGGATAATGGGTATAGAGGTGAGGTTATGGACATTATGTGGATAATGGGTATAGAGGTGAGGTTATGGACATTATGTGGATAATGGGTATAGAGGTGAGGTTATGGACATTATGAGGATAATGGGTATAGAGGTGAGGTTATGGACATTATGTGGATAATGGGTATTGAGGGGAGGTTATGGACATTATGATGATAATGACTATAGAGGTGAGGTTATGGACATTATGAGGATAATGGGTATAGAGGTGAGGTTATGGACATTATGATGATAATGGGTATAGAGGTGAGGTAATGGACATTATGTGGGTAATGGGTATAGAGGTGAGGTTATGGACATTATGAGGATAATGGGTATAGAGGTGAGGTTATGGACATTATGAGGATAATGGGTATAGAGGTGAGGTTATGGACATTATGAGGATAATGGGTATAGAGGTGAGGTTATGGACATTATGAGGATAATGGGTATAGAGGTGAGGTTATGGACATTATGAGGATAATGGCTATAGAGGTGAGGTTATGGACATTATGTGGATAATGGGTATTGAGGGGAGGTTATGGACATTATGATGATAATGACTATAGAGGTGAGGTTATGGACATTATGAGGATAATGGGTATAGAGGTGAGGTTATGGACATTATGTGGATAATGACTATAGAGGTGAGGTTATGGACATTATGAGGATAATGGGTATAGAGGTGAGGTTATGGACATTATGTGGATAATGGCCATATAAAGGGTGTAGAATGTTTAAATAGTATATTTCCCAGGTTCTCAAGGCTTCGATATGTTTTTATAAACATTTCAATTCATACACTTGTTTTCTGCCATGAAGCTCTATACACCCTTAGAAAACCTTCTATTTAACAAGACATGAAGCTCTATACACCCCTAGAAAACCTTCTATTTAACAAGCCATGAAGCTCTATACACCCCTAGAAAACCTTCTATTTAACAAGCCATGAAGCTCTATACACCCCTAGAAAACCTTCTATTTAACAAGACATGAAGCTCTATACACCCCTAGAAAACCTTCTATTTAACAAGCCATGAAGCTCTATACACCCATAGAAAACCTTCTATTTAACAAGCCATGAAGCTCTATACACCCCTAGAAAACCTTCTATTTAACAAGCCATGAAGCTCTATACACCCCTAGAAAACCTTCTATTTAACAAGCCATGAAGCTCTATACACCCCTAGAAAACCTTCTATTTAACAAGCCATGAAGCTCTATACACCCCTAGAAAACCTTCTATTTAACAAGCCATGAAGCTCTATACACCCCTAGAAAACCTTCTATTTAACAAGTCATGAAGCTCTATACACCCCTAGAAAACCTTCTATTTAACAAGCCATGAAGCTCTATACACCCATAGAAAACCTTCTATTTAACAAGTCATGAAGCTCTATACACCCCTAGAAAACCTTCTATTTAACAAGCCATGAAGCTCTATACACCCCTAGAAAACCTTCTATTTAACAAGCCATGAAGCTCTATACACCCCTAGAAAACCTTCTATTTAACAAGACATGAAGCTCTATACACCCCTAGAAAACCTTCTATATTAACAAGCCTTTTCTGGTCATGGAATCCCCATAATTATATGTTTTCTTTTTGGTAGCTCAGACTTGTGGCTTGGCACAAATATATTTGGGGTGAATCAGACGTATTTGTTCAATCCCATCCCCCTGGCGGCCATAGGGTGCATATCAATTTACAGGCATATTGTAATGATACTGGTGAATATATTGATAAGAATCCAATTAGGGTTAGAAAATTAAACTACAAAATGTCGCCATATTTGTAGTTCACAACTTATCCGGTTTGGGAAGAAAATGTGTCATTATTTTTACATGAATGATTTCAGAAAGAAATGGATATTGCATATGCAAACGTCAACGTGATTCAAACTAAAGACAGATGAAGACTATGAAACAGATGTAGCTGCAATAATTGATGAAGACTATCAGACAGATGCAGCTACAATAATTGATGAAGACTATGAGACAGATGCAGATACAATAATTGATGAAGACTATGAGACAGATGCAGCTACAATAATTGATGAAGACTATCAGACAGATGCAGCTACAATAATTGATGAAGACTATCAGACAGATGTAGCTACAATAATTGATGAAGACTATCAGACAGTAATAATACAAATCTGACAGGATCACATGATACCTTTCCAACAAAGGAAGTATCAATGTCACGCAACATAACCTCAGCAGGGATCCAAACCTGCATGTTGACCATTCTCCCTCTTTATATGTCAGATAACCTTAGCAGGGATCCAAACCTGCATGTTGACCATTCTCCCTCTTTATATGTCAGATAACCTTAGCAGGGATCCAAACCTGCATGTTGACCATTCTCCCTCTTTATATGTCAGATAACCTTAGCAGGGATCCAAACCTGCATGTTGACCATTCTCCCTCTTTATATGTCAGATGACCTTAGCAGAGTACAGTATAACTGCAGTATAACTACAGTCAGAGTGCATTATAACTGCTATATAACTACAGTATAACTACAGTATAACTGCAGTATAACTACATTCAGAGTGCAGTATAACTGCAGTATAACTACAGTCAGAGTGCATTAACTGCATTATAACTACAGTCAGAGTACAGTATAATTACAGTCAGAGTGCATTATAACTGCAGTATAACTACAGTCAGAGTACAGTATAACTGCAGTATGCTGCAAATACTACGTCCAAAATAAATAAAAAATTACTGCAGTAATTTTGCACTGCAACTGCCGTTAAGACTGCAGTATAACTGCAGGTCAACTGCAGTACACTGCAGTTATTCTGCAATTACTGCGTCCAAAATACCACAGTCGACTTTAGTTACTGCACTTTTACTGCAGTTTCAAAACTGCAATCTTTTTTTGTTAAGGGAGGGCTCAACGTTACAGAACGGTCCCGTAGAAATGTTTTGTGTCGAGGTAATTGTGTCAGCGGTACAATCAAACTATAACAACACTTCAGAATTGACCAGGAACATACAGATTAAGTATGACTTTTATTACCAGCTAATGAATGTATGGAGGTTGGTAGAGAGGATGGACTCATGGTAATGAATGTATGGAGGTTGGTAGAGAGGATGGACTCATGGTAATGAATGTATGCCCTATACATATTGTAGCTACAGGAGGTTGGTGGCACCTTAATTGGGGAGGATGGGCTCGTGGTAATCTTTGGAGCGGAATCAGTGGAATGGTATCAAATACATCAAACACTTGGTTTCCATGGTTTCCAGGTGTTCCACATGTTAATATAACTCTGGAGATCCATCTGGTCTGGACTGAACTGTTCATGTTACTGAACCACATGTTAATATAACTCTGGAGATCCATCTGGTCTGGACTGAACTGTTCATGTTACTGAACCACATGTTAATATAACTCTGGAGATCCATCTGGTCTGGACTGAACTGTTCATGTTACTGAACCACATGTTAATATAACTCTGGAGATCCATCTGGTCTGGACTGAACAGTTCATGTTACTGAACCACATGTTAATATAACTCTGGAGATCCATCTGGTCTGGACTGAACTGTTCATGTTACTGAACCACATGTTAATATAACTCTGGAGATCCATCTGGTCTGGACTGAACTGTTCATGTTACTGAACCACATGTTAATATAACTCTGGAGATCCATCTGGTCTGGACTGAACTGTTCATGTTAATGAACCACATGTTAATATAACTCTGGAGATCCATCTGGTCTGGACTGAACTGTTCATGTTACTGAACCACATGTTAATATAACTCTGGAGATCCATCTGGTCTGGACTGAACTGTTCATGTTACTGAACCACATGTTAATATAACTCTGGAGATCCATCTGGTCTGGACTGAACTGTTCATGTTAATGAACCACATGTTAATATAACTCTGGAGATCCATCTGGTCTGGACTGAACTGTTCATGTTAATGAACCACATGTTAATATAACTCTGGAGATCCATCTGGTCTGGACTGAACAGTTCATGTTACTGAACCACATGTTAATATAACTCTGGAGATCCATCTGGTCTGGACTGAACTGTTCATGTTACTGAACCACATGTTAATATAACTCTGGAGATCCATCTGGTCTGGACTGAACAGTTCATGTTACTGAACCACATGTTAATATAACTCTGGAGATCCATCTGGTCTGGACTGAACTGTTCATGTTACTGAACCACATGTTAATATAACTCTGGAGATCCATCTGGTCTGGACTGAACTGTTCATGTTACTGAACCACATGTTAATATAACTCTGGAGATCCATCTGGTCTGGACTGAACTGTTCATGTTAATGAACCACATGTTAATATAACTCTGGAGATCCATCTGGTCTGGACTGAATTGAGAAAATCTACTTTTATTTGTTTTTGCCCCATGTGTGGATCAATAAACAGCAGTTAGATATTCTGCTGCCTTTCAGGCATTTTACATTATTGATTGGAGACTTTTATGTTACAGAATGCAATTCCTTTCTTAAATATGTTTAATGTTATGTATTGTGTTTTATTATAGTGTCACAGCTGTAAAAAGGATCAGTCCAAGGTGCAGCGTGTTCATATTTCCACATCTTTATTATGACCGTGAAACTTTTCAAAAACACCAAAATACTTAGAATGAACAAAATAACAAAACCTGTGAATCAGAGAGAAATACACTACTCAAAATATAATCACCCACAAGGACAGGTGGGACAAACATCAACTTAAATATGGCCTCCAATTAGAGACAACGACAACCAGCTGCCTCTAATTGGAGGTCATGCCAAACAACCCACATGGAAATACAACAACTAGAACCTGAACATAGACATACAAAAACAGATCAACACCCCCTGTCACGCCCTGCCCACTCAATCATAGAAAATAACAACTTACTATGGTCAGGACGTGACATATAGTGTGTTATATTATAGAGTGTTTTATTATAGTGTGTTTTATTATAGTGTGTGTTATAATAGTGTGTTTTATTAAGTGTGTGTTATAATAGTGTGTTTTATTATAGTGTGTGTTATTATAGTGTGTTTTATTATAGTGTGTTTTATTAAGTGTGTGTTATAATAGTGTGTTTTATTGTAGTGTGTGTTATTATAGTGTGTTTTATTATAGTGTGTTTTATTATAGTGTGTTTTATTATAGTGTGTTTTATTATAGTGTGTGTTATTATAGTGTGTTTTATTATAGTGTGTGTTATTATAGTGTGTTTTATTATAGTGTGTGTTATTATAGTGTGTTTTATTATAGTGTGTTTTATTATAGTGTGTGTTATTATAGTGTGTGTTATTATAGTGTGTTTTATTATAGTGTGTTTATTATAGTGTGTTTTATTATAGTGTGTGTTATTATAGTGTGTTTTATTATAGTGTGTGTTATTATAGTGTGTTTTATTATAGTGTGTGTTATTATAGTGTGTTTTATTATAGTGTGTGTTATTATAGTGTGTTTTATTATAGTGTGTTTTATTATAGTGTGTTTTATTATAGTGTGTTATTATAGTGTGTTTTATTATAGTGTGTTAATATGGTGTGTTTTATTATAGTGTTTTATTGTAATGTATATTAGGGCTGTTGTGTGTTATTATAGTGTGTTTTATTATAGTGTGTGTTATAATAGTGTGTTTTATTATAGTGTGTGTTATTATAGTGTGTTTTATTATAGTGTGTGTTATTATAGTGTGTTATTATAGTGTGTTATTATGGTGTGTTTTATTATAGTGTTTTATTGTAATGTATATTAGGGCTGTTGTGTGTTATTATAGTGTGTTTTATTATAGTGTGTGTTATTATAGTGTGTTTTATTATAGTGTGTGTTATTATAGTGTGTTTTATTATAGTGTGTGTTATTATAGTGTGTGTTATTATAGTGTGTGTTATTATAGTGTGTGTTATTATAGTGTGTGTTATTATAGTGTGTTTTATTATAGTGTGTTATTATAGTGTGTGTTATTATAGTGTTTTATTACAGTGTGTTATTATAGTGTGTTTTATTATAGTGTGTCATTATAGTGTGTTTTATTATAGTGTGTTATTATGGTGTGTTTTATTATAGTGTTTTATTGTAATGTATATTAGGGCTGTTGTGTGTTATTATAGTGTGTTTTATTATAGTGTGTGTTATAATAGTGTGTTTTATTATAGTGTGTTTTATTATAGTGTGTGTTATTATAGTGTGTTTTATTATAGTGTGTGTTATTATAGTGTGTTTTATTATAGTGTGTGTTATTATAGTGTGTGTTATTATAGTGTGTTTTATTATAGTGTGTTATTATAGTGTGTTTTATTATAGTGTGTGTTATTATAGTGTGTGTTATTATAGTGTGTGTTATTATAGTGTGTTATTATAGTGTGTTATTATAGTGTGTGTTATTATAGTGTTTTATTACAGTGTGTTTTATTATAGTGTTATATTGTAATGTATATTAGGGCTGTTGTGTGTTATTATAGTGTGTTTTATTATAGTGTGTGTTATAATAGTGTGTTTTATTATAGTGTGTGTTATTATAGTGTGTGTTATTATAGTGTGTGTTATTATAGTGTGTGTTATTATAGTGTGTTTTATTATAGTGTGTGTTATAATAGTGTGTGTTATTATAGTGTGTGTTATTATAGTGTGTGTTATTATAGTGTGTGTTATTATAGTGTGTGTTATAATAGTGTGTTTTATTATAGTGTGTGTTATAATAGTGTGTTTTATTATAGTGTGTGTTATTATAGTGTGTGTTATTATAGTGTGTGTTATTATAGTGTGTGTTATTATAGTGTGTGTTATTATAGTGTGTGTTATTATAGTGTGTGTTATTATAGTGTGTGTTATTATAGTGTGTGTTATTATAGTGTGTGTTATTATAGTGTGTGTTATTATAGTGTGTTTTATTATAGTGTGTTTTATTATAGTGTGTTTTATTATAGTGTGTGTTACTATAGTGTGTTTTATTATAGTGTGTGTTATTATAGTGTGTGTTATTATAGTGTGTGTTATTATAGTGTGTTTTATTATAGTGTGTTATTATAGTGTGTGTTATTATAGTGTTTTATTACAGTGTGTTTTATAATAGTGTTATATTGTAATGTATATTAGGGCTGTTGTGTTTTATTGATGTACTGGGTTTTATCTGTAAATGTATACAGGGCTCTTGTAAAAGAGTTTTATCTCAATGTGAATCCCTGTTTAAATAAAGGTTCATAAAAAATATAAATACATTCTGCTAGGCCTAACCCTGATTGCAGACTAACTTTGACATTAGGATAAATATTGACAGGCTGTATACCATCTACCATTGTGTTCTCCCTGGTCCCATTGCATATTGACAGGCTACAGTATACCATCTACCATTGTGTTCTCCCTGGTCCCATTGCATATTGACAGGCTACAGTATACCATCTACCAATGTGTCCTCCCTGGTCCCATTGCATATTGACAGGCTAGAGTATACCATCTACCATTGTGTCCTCCCTGGTCCCATTGCATATTGACAGGCTACAGTATACCATCTACCATTGTGTCCTCCCTGGTCCCATTGCATATTGACAGGCTACACTATACCATCTACCATTGTGTCCTCCCTGGTCCCATTGCATATTGACAGGCCCTGGTCCCATTGCATATTGACAGGCTACAGTATACCATCTACCATTGTTTCCTTCCTTGTCCCATTGCATATTGACAGGCTACAGTATACCATCTACCATTGTGTCCTCCCTTGTCCCATTGCATATTGACAGGCTACAGTATACCATCTACCATTGTGTCCTCCCTGGTCCCATTGCATATTGACAGGCTACAGTATACCATCTACCATTGTGTCCTCCCTGGTCCCATTGCATATTAAACAGGCTACAGTATACCATCTACCATTGTGTCCCTCCCTGGTCCCATTGCATATTGACAGGCTACAGTATACCATCTACCATTGTGTCCTCCTGGCTGTGCTGACTGCTGTATCTGCTGCTTTCCTGATTCATTGAACAACTTGTAGATCTGTCATACTGCATGTACATGTTGATGCCATTAAACAATCATCTAGGATTATATTGGATCCTAATCATTCTGAACAATGTCTTCATAAAGCCCAGAATACACAGTGGAAACTGAAGAGGATTTATTATATGGAGATAAGTGGGGGGAGTAGATCGAGAGAGAATGAGAGAGATCCTTCACAGGTATAGAGACAGGACTGGGCTTTAGGAGATGGTAGGTAGGTGGACCAGGTGAATGAGAAATCCTTCACAGGTATATGTTGTTACTGTTTACAGAACATCTATAATAACTAGGTGCAGGTCAGATAGAGGTCATATGTTGTTACTGTTTACAGGACATCTATAATAACTAGGTTCAGGTCAGATAGAGGTCATATGTTGTTACTGTTTACAGGACATCTATAATAACTAGGTTCAGGTCAGATAGAGGTCATATGTTGTTACTGTTTACAGAACATCTATAATAACTAGGTTCAGGTCAGATAGAGGTCATATGTTGTTACTGTTTACAGAACATCTATAATAACTAGGTTCAGGTCAGATAGAGGTCATATGTTGTTACTGTTTACAGAACATCTATAATAACTAGGTTCAGGTCAGATAGAGGTCATATGTTGTTACTGTTTACAGAACATCTATAATAACTAGGTTCAGGTCAGATAGAGGTCATATGTTGTTACTGTTTACAGAACATCTATAATAACTAGGTTCAGGTCAGATAGAGGTCATATGTTGTTACTGTTTACAGAACATCTAACATGTTCACCTGTTTTACCTGTTTATTGCATCATAACATCAATGTCATAACTGTTCTTCCCTTAGAACAGAATCTATCTAACCTCCCTAACTCTGGACTTCACCACTGTCTCCACTGTTCTTCCCTTAGATTCTGTTCTAACTAACCTCCCTAACTCTGGACTTCATCACTGTCTCCACTGTTCTTCCCTTAGCCTCTCTCGGGTAGGTGGGATGAAATCGTCCCACCTAGTCAACAGCCAGTGGAATCGAGTGGTGAGATATTCAAAAACCTTAAATGCTATAACTTCAATTTCTCAAACATATGACTATTTTACACCATTTTAAAGACAAGACTCTCGTTAATCTAACCACACTGTCCGATTTCAAAAAGGCTTTACAACGAAAGCAAAACATTAGATTATGTCAGGAGAGTACGCAGCCAGAAATAATCACACACCCATTTTTCAAGCTAGCATATAATGTCACAAAAACCAAAACCACAGCTAAATGCAGCACTAACCTTTGATGATCTTCATCAGATGACACTCCTAGGACATTATGTTATACAATACATGCATGTTTTGTTCAATCAAGTTCATATTTATATCAAAAACCAGCTTTTTACATTTGCATGTGACGTTCAGAACGAGCAAACATACCGAAAACTTCCGGTGAATTTACTAAATTACTCACGATAAACGTTCACAAAAAACATAATTGTTTTAAGAATTATAGATACAGAACACCTTTATGCAATCGGTGTCAGATTTTAAAATAGCTTTTCGGCAAAAGCACATTTTGCAATATTCTGAGTAGATTTGACGCCATCACGGGCTAGCTAATTTGACACCCACCAAGTTTGGAGTTCACTAAACTCAGAATTACTATAAGAAAAATTGGATTACCTTTGCTGTTCTTCGTCAGAATGCACTCCCAGGACTTCTACTTCAACAACAAATGTTGTTTTGGTTCCAAATAATCCATAGTTATATCCAAATAGCGGCGTTTTGTTCGTGCGTTCAAGACACTATCCGAAGAGTAAAGAAGGGTGACGCGCCCGACGCGTTTCGTGACAAAAAATTTTAAAATATTCCATTACCGTACTTCGAAGCATGTCAAACGCTGTTTAAAATAAATTTTTATGCTATTTTTCTCGTAAAAAAGCGATAATATTCCGACCGGGAGTCGTTGTTTACGTTCAAAGAGAGAGAAAGTAAACATGGTATAGTACCCATAACACCTAGTGGTCAAACAGGGAAATGGTTCCAATAGTTTTATAGAGCCCCACAGTGGAGGTGTCATAATACCCATAACACCTAGCGGTCAAACAGGGAAATGGTTCCAATAGTTTTATAGAGCCCCACAGTGGAGGTGTTATAGTACCCATAACACCTAGCGGTCAAACAGGGAAATGGTTCCAATAGTTTTATAGAGCCCCACAGTGGAGGTGTTATAATACCCATAACACCTAGCGGTCAAACAGGGAAATGGTTCCAATAGTTTTATAGAGCCCCACAGTGGAGGTGTCATAATACCCATAATACCTAGTGGTCAAACAGGGAAATGGTTCCAATAGTTTTCCCAATATATATATTTTTTAATGTGGAGGTTCTGACTAACGGCTAATAAACTATAAAGCTATAAAAAATAGAGTCGCACACTCCATATATAAACTCCCAGTAATTTATTGGGTATTTACCTACGTTTCAGCATCACTGTGTCTTCTTCAGGGTGATGTCATGAATACTTGAACCAGGTTATGTAGACAAACAGTGAATTAGTGCAACCAATGACAATAGTGAGGGATGTGTCATAGTTATTAAGAATGAATTGAGTGAAACTGTTAAAAAAACTATAGTTTATGGCATATTGAATATATTAGGCTATTGTTATCATATGAAAACATCATTGAATATTGTACATAACATTAGCATCAACATACATTATTGTTTAATTCAATTTCACATATTTAATTGTTTCCTATTTCAATAAAAACATTTGTTCCATGTAATGTTTTGGTTCAACCATAATGCATAATGAGCATCATCAACAGGGGAACATATTGGATGTACTCTGATAAGCTGTAGAAAGAATATATCCATTTATAAGAGATAATTGTTCATAAGAAGGGCCTGAGATCAAAGTCAATATTCAGACCACTAGGGGTCAATGTTTTTAGACAGGATATGACATTACCCTGTTCATAAGAAGGTCAATATTCAGACCACTAGGGGTCCATGTTTTTAGACAGGATATCCAGTAAGTCTCCCTTTGTAGTAGTAGGATCTCCATGTTACCTCCTCTCCTTGGTAGAGCAACATGCTCAATGCCTGTGTATTTGAGGGAGGAGATGGGATGGTTAGCTTCAACAATGCCTGTGTATTTGAGAGAGGAGATTGGATGGTCAGCTTCAACAATGCCTGTGTATTTGAGGGAGGAGATGGGATGGTTAGCTTCAACAATGCCTGTGTATTTGAGGGAGGAGATTGGATGGTTAGCTTCAACAAAGTGAGCTGCTACTGGATAGTCAATGTTCTTACA
The DNA here is from genome assembly GCF_965601325.2 of Salmo salar. Taxonomy (NCBI): domain Eukaryota; kingdom Metazoa; phylum Chordata; class Actinopteri; order Salmoniformes; family Salmonidae; genus Salmo; species Salmo salar. The sequence continues at coordinate 1,554,942 of NW_027675443.1, forward strand.
CCTGATTGAGCTGCGGTGTTCAGCTATGCGTTGTTTTAATTGTCTTTTCGTTTGTGCTACGTAGGCATTTTCCCATAGAGAATTGTAGATACACTTAAAATAAGGGATGTGTTTCGTGTAGGCACATTTTGTCATCAATGTCTGTCATTCTCTGGATTTATGGTGCTTTCAAGACAAATGGGAACTGGGAAGTTCGAATTATGACGTCAGTGATCTTCAGGTCGGAGCTTTAGAAAGAGGCCCGAGATCCCCACTTGGAATTTCGAGTTGGATGACCGTTCAAAACGTATTTTCTCAGTCGGAGCTCGTTTCTTTTCAAGTTTCCAGTTGTCCTGAACTCACTGAAGTCTGACATTTCCCAGTTTCCAGTTCATTTGAACGCAGCTGAAGTCATGCTTAGCCAATGTACTCAACCTGTTCTGTCCCATGGTGTTGCATGTGAATGTTTATCCTTTTAAGCTTGGAAAAGAGACCCTTAAATGCAGAACTGGACCACACACCCTCTCCACTGAATTGCTGGCTAGTGATTGCTTTGCAATGCGTGCAGTTTGCCACTGATTCCTTCCAAACCACTCATTCCAAACCACTCATTGCTAGCTAAGATTTTGAACGTATGATATTGACATGAACAGTCCAATCAAAGCTACTTTAGATATAATGTGATTTGACGTCATTTTATCTGTGGCCAATGACCTTGAGCCTTTTGGATGGGCACTTCAAATATAACTCTATGGCAGCACCCAATGGGCTTGAATTTTCGAGCTCTCCCTGTAGATTTTGCGGTGACATAGTGTCTCCATGAGTGACAGAACACTGAGCCAATCAAGGCGCAACTACAGAACATTACCAACCCCTACGCTCAGTATTTCCCGTATTTTGGAGCTGCTTTACTCAAGAAAACAAAAAAGAGACCATGTTTGTCTTCGACTTTATTATTTTAATTTTTTTACATTGTTTGCAAACTGATACGTGACACGTATTAATGCCAAAATAACATGCAAATCAGGCAACAAAAAAAAGCAAAACAGGTGGGGCTCTGCGGTTGATCCAAGATGGCGTAGCATTCAGACATCTTTGTCCTTCGTCTTGTCGTGTCCCATGTATATAGCTTTCTATATCTTTTTCTTCACATATCTTTTTTTATATTATAAAATACTCTCCTGCTAGCTAGTAGTCAGCTAACCACTGCTAGCGGTCATCAGCTACATAATGTAACTGATATAGATCACCATAGACTATTATAATGTAACTCATATAGATCACTATAGACTATTATAATGTAACTGATATAGATCACCATAGTCTATTATAATGTAACTGATATAGATCACCATAGACTATTATAATGTAACTGATAGATCACTATAGACTATTATAATGTAACTGATATAGATCACCATAGTCTATTATAATGTAACTGATTGAGATCACCATAGACTATTATAATGTAACTGATATAGATCACCATAGTCTATTATAATGTAACTGATTGAGATCACCATAGACTATTATAATGTAACTGATTGAGATCACCATAGTCTATTATAATGTAACTGATATAGATCACCATAGTCTATTATAATGTAACTGATTGAGATCACCATAGACTATTATAATGTAACTGACATAGATCACCATAGTCTATTATAATGTAACTGATTGAGATCACCATAGACTATTATAATGTAACTGATATAGATCACCATAGTCTATTATAATGTAACTGATTGAGATCACCATAGACTATTATAATGTAACTGACATAGTGTGTGTTTTGGGGTTTTTTGTTCTAGGGGATTTATAACTTATTCCACTTATTCCCCTCCAGCCATTACAAGCCTGTCCTCCACAATTAAAGTCCCACCAACCTTCATTGGAGTTTTTCAGGTTTTGAATTGAAATCTGTGTTTGTGGGACCACTTGGTGCTGGAATGAGGTGTCTGTTTGTTCCCAATCAGAAATGATGGTCCTCATTTGAAGGTCCTGTGTCAAGGTCCTCACAATTATAGGAAGACGCATATGTGTGTGTGTGTTCACTGTGTGTTCACTGTGTGTCCAGTGTGTGTCCAGTGTGTGTGTGTGTGTCCAGGGTGTGTGTGTGTTTCCAGCGTGTGTGTGTTTGTCCAGTGTTTGTGTGTGTCGTGTGTGTGTGCGTCCAGTGACCAGTGTGTGTGTGTGTCTGTGTGTGTGTGTTTATCCAGTGTAAGTGTGCCCAGTGTGTGTGTGTGTGTGTGTGTGTGTCCAGTGTGTGTGTGTGTGTGTGTGTCCAGTGTGTGTGTGTCCAGTGTGTGTGTGTGTGTGAGTCCTGTGTGTGAGTGTTCAGGGTGTGTCCAGTGTGTTTGTGCGTGTGTGTGTGTGTGTGTGTGTGTGTGTGTGTTTATCCAGTGTGTGTGTGTGTGTGTGTGTGTGTGTGAGTGTCCAGTGTGTGTCCAATGTGTGTCCAGTGTGTGTGTTTCCAGCGTGCGTGTGTTTGTCTAGCGTGTGTGTGTGTGTGTGTGTGTCCAGTGTTTCTGTTTGTGTGTGTCATGTGTGTGTTTGTGACCAGTGTGTGTGTGTGTGTGTTTATCCAGTGTGTGTGTCTGTGTGTGTGTGTCCAGTGCCCAGTGTGTGTGTGTGTTTGTGTGAGTGTGTGTGTTGTGTGTCTGTGTGTGAGTCCTGTTTGTGTGTGTGTGTGTGTGTCCAGTGAGTGTGTTCAGTGTGTGTGTGCGTGTTCAGTGTGTGTCCAGTGTGTGTGTGTGTGTGTGTGTTTATCCAGTGTGTGTGTGTGTGTGTGTCCAGTGTCCAGTGTGTGTGCGTGTGTCTGTGGTGTGTGTGTGTCCAGTGTGTGTGTGTGTCCAGTGTGTGTGTGTGTCCAGTGTGTGTGTGAGTCCTGTGTGTGTGAGTCCTGTGTGTGTGTGTGTGTCTTGTGTCAAGTGTGTGTGTCCAGTGTGTGTGTGTGTGTCCAGTGTGTGTGTGTGTGTCCAGGGTGTGTGTGTGTGTCCAGGGTGTGTGTGTGTGTTCAGTGTGTGTGTGTGTGTGTGTGTGTGTGTGTGTGTGTCCAGTGTGTGTGTGTGAGTCCTATGTGTGTGAGTCCTGTGTGTGTGTGTCTTGTGTCAAGTGTGTGTGTCCAGTTTGTGTGTGTGTCCTGTGTGTGTGTCCAGTGTGTGTGTGTGTCCAGTGTGTGTGTGTGTGTACAGTGTGTGTGTGTGTGTCCAGTGTGTGTGTGTGTGTCCAGTGTGTGTGTGTGTGTCCAGTGTGTGTGTGTGTCCAGTGTGTGTATGTGTCCAGTGTGTGTGTTCAGTGTGTGTGTGTGTGTGTGTTCAGTGTGTGTGTTTGCGTGTGTCCATTGTGTGTGTGTGTCCAGTGTGTGTATTTGCGTGTGTTCACTGTGTCCTGTGTGTGTTTTCAGTATGTATCCAGTGTGTGTGTGTGTGTCCTGTGTGTGCGTTTGTTTGTCCAGTGTGTGTATGTGTGTCCAGTGTGTGTGTGTGTGTGTCCAGTGTCCAGTGTGTGTGCGTATGTCTGTGTGTGTGTGTGTCCAGTGTGTGTGTGAGTCCTGTGTGTGTGTCTTGTGTCAAGTGTGTGTGTCCAGTGTGTGTGTGTGTCCAGGGTGTGTGTGTGTGTGTTCAGTGTGTGTGTGTGTGTGTGTCCAGTGTGTGTGTGTGAGTCCTATGTGTGTGAGTCCTGTGTGTGTCTTGTGTCAAGTGTGTGTGTCCAGGTGTGTGTGTGTGTGTGTGTGTGTGTGTGTGTGTCCGGTTTGTGTGTGTGTGTCCAGTGTGTGTGTATCCAGTGTGTGTGTGTGTGTCCAGTGTGTGTTTGTGTGTGTTCAGTGTGTGTGTGTGTCCAGTGTGTGTTTGTGTGTGTTCAGTGTGTGTGTGTGTGTGTGTGTGTGTGTGTGTGTGTGTCAGTGTGTGTGTTTGCGTGTGTCCATTGTGTGTGTGTGTGTTTGCGTGTGTCCATTGTGTGTCCAGTGTGTGTATTTGCGTGTGTTCACTGTGTGTGTGTGTTTTCAGTATGTATCCAGTGTGTGTGTGTGTGTCCTGTGTGAGTGTGTGTCCTGTGTGTGCGTTTGTTTGTCCAGTGTGTGTATGTGTGTCCAGTGTGTGTGTTTGTGTGTGTTCAGTGTGTGTGTGTGTGTGTCAGGTTATTATTTACAGGGACACTGAGGAGTCTTCATAAACCCTAAACCCTGGATAGAGGGGCTCAGTGAATGTGGAGGTGAATGTGATCAGGTGGGTTAGTGTGTCAGAGGAGGCTCTATAGAAGGACAGAGTGCCAGCTGGCCAGTCCAGATACACTCCTACTCTGTGGGAGCTGGAGGGGCGGACGTCTATGGTAGTGTCATTATTATTGTGCCAGGCAATGTAACTGTTGTCAGAGCAGAACAGACTCCAGGACTTGTCATTGTATCCAAGCCAACAGTCATCAACCCTTCCTCTCCTGTTGATTCCTTTATATGTCACTCCTATAACAGCCCTTCTCCCACTCCACTCTACCTCCCAGTAACAGCGCCCAGTCAGACCCTCTCTACACAGCACCTGGTCACAGTCCTCAAATCTCTCTGGGTGATTAGGATACGGCTGCTCCTCTGTCCTACATGTCACCTTTCTGTTCTCCTCAGACAGAGAGAGGAGTCTGTTTACTGTGTTTGGGTCCAGTGTGAGATCACAGACATCTGATGGATGAAACCAGACACAATATTAGAAATCATCATCATTCACATTAGAATGTTAACTCACTTTTCACTAATTCATTTAATGTAGATGTTTCTAGGTATCAAAAGGAGAAGTTAAGGTAACTTGAGGCTTCTTGAATGGTCATATGTTATATATAAAACACACTTATTCCCATTAATTAAACACACACACACACACACACACACACACACACACACACACACACACACACACACACACACACACACACACAGCAGTCAACACTCACATTTTCTAAGCCCAGGTTTCATTGTGTACTCTCCACCATGTTCCACACTGTCGCAGTAAGCAGAAGAACAGACAGTCATTGAGGGATACACCTGAACTCACACACACTTGAACACACACACACACACTTGAACACACACACACACACACACACACACACACACACACACACACACACACACACACACACACACACACACACACACACACACACACACACACACACACACACACACACACACACACACACACACACACACGCATATAACTTTGTCCAAGTGTTGGTAAGAATGTTTGTCTTAACTAGCCTGATAAGTCAAACATGTCTGATATGAACATTGACATAAACCCTCTACATACTTGAGTTTCTCCAGTCTGCAGTGTGGATCCTCCAGTCCAGCAGAGAGCAGTCTGACTCCTGAGTCTCCTGGGTGATTGTAGCTCAGGTCCAGCTCTCTCAGGTGTGAGGGGTTTGACCTCAGAGCTGAGACCAGAGAAACACAGCCTTCCTCTGTGACTAGACAGCGTGACAGCCTGCAAAGAGTCAAATCATATTAAAATCACACTGCTATTCTTTGGTGGTGAAAATAGTGGCCAAAAGTTTACAGAATGACACAAATATTAATTTTCTCAAAGTCTGCTGCCTCAGTTTGTAAGATGGCAATTTGCATATACTCCAGAATGTTATGATGAGTGATCAGATGAATTGCAATGAATTGCAAAGTCCCTCTTTGCCATGCAAATGAACTGAATCCCCAAAAAACATCTCCACTGCATTTCAGCCCTGCCACAAAAGGACCAGCTGACATTATGTCAGTGATTCTCTCGTTAACACAGGTGTGAGTGTTGACGAGGACAAGGCTGGAGATCACTCTGAAATGCTGATTGAGTTCAAATAACAGACTGGAAGCTTCAAAAGGAGGGTGGTGCTTGGAATCATTGTTCTTCCTCTGTCAGCCATGGTTACCTGCAAGGAAACACGTTCCGTCATCATTGCTTTGCACAAAAAGGGCTTCACAGGCAAGGATATTGCTGCCAGTAAAATTGCACCTAAAACAACCATTTATCGGATCATCAAGAACTTCAAGGAGAGTGGTTCAATTGTTGTGAAGAAGGCTTCTGGGCGCCCAAGAAAGTCCAGCAAGCGCCAGGACCGTCTCCTAAAGTTGATTCAGCTGTGTAATCGAGGCACCACCAGTACAGAGCTTGCTCAGGAATGGCAGCAGGCAGTTGTGTGCATCTGCACGCACAGTGAGGAGAAGACATTTGGAGGATAGCCTGGGGTCAAGAAGGGCAGCAAAGAAGCCACTTCTCTCCAGGAAAAACATCAGGGACAGACTGATATTCTGCAAAAGGTACAGGGATAGGACTGCTGAGGACTGGGGTAAAGTAATTTTCTCTGATAAATACCCTTTCCGATTGTTTGGGGCATCCGGAAAAAAGCTTGTCCGGAGAAGACAAGGTGAGCACTACCATCATTCCTGTGTCATGCCAACAGTAAAGCATCCTGAGACCATTCATGTGTGGGGGTGCTTCTCAGCCAAGGGAGTGGGCTCACTCACAATTTTGCCTAAGAATAAAGAATGGTACCAACACATCCTCCGAGAGCAACTTCTCCCAACCATCCAGGAACAGTTTGGTGACGAACAATGCCTTTTCCAGCATGATGGAGCACCTTGCCATAAGGCAAAAGTGATAACTAAGTAGCTCGGGGAACAAAACATTGATATTTTGGGTTCATGGCCAGGAAACTCCCCAGACCTTAATCCCATTGAGAACTTGTGGTCAATCCTCAAGAGGCAGGTGGACAAACAAAAACCCACAAATTCAGACAAACTCCAAGCATTGATTATGCAAGAATGGGCTACCATCAGTCAGGATGTGGCCCAGAAGTTAATTGACAGCATGCCAGGGCGGATTGCAGAGGTCTTGAAAAAGAAGGGTCAACACTGCAGATTTTCACTCTGCATCAACTTCATGTAAATGTCAATAAAAGCCTTTGACACTTATGAAATGCTTGTAATTATACTTCAGTATTCCATAGTAACATCTGACAAAAATATCTAAAGACACTGAAGCAGCAAACTTTGTGGAAATTAATTTTTGTGTAATTCTCAAAACTTACAAATGGTTACATTTGCAGTTTGTTTTGGTTGTGTTTTGCCCAATATTAAAATGGTGGATGATGACTGGAGAAATTTTCTGACTAAGTGAGTAGATAACATGCAAATCATAAATCAATCATGAATGATGAACGAGAAAGTTAGAGGTTACAACAAAACATGCTAACCTCTCACCATTACCAATAACAGAGGCTACAACAAAACATGCTAACCTCTCACCATTACCAATAACAGAGGCTACAACAAAACATGCTAACCTCTCACCATTACCAATAACAGAGGCTACAACAAAACATGCTAACCTCTCACCATTACCAATAACAGAGGCTACAACAAAACATACTAACCTCTCACCATTACCAATAACAGAGGGGGTCTGATCTTTGTGCCTCTGTAAGTTTCTCATTTATCATCATTCATGATTCATTCATGATTATTCATAATCATGGTAGCATCCACATGAATGTAGAAGTGTTCAGAAACATCTTCTATTCTTACTGACAATACAAGTGAAGTGACTCCAAAATGACAGGACATTATTCACCATTCAGTTTCTATTAGGAAAAACACAATCCAAAACATAACCAAGACAAACTACAAATGCATTCAACAAGTTAGTAGAATCACAAGCTTGATGTAATCACTGCAGGCATGGAATATGGGACCAAATAATAAACTTATGACTAAATTAATACAATATATGTGAATTTGTCCAATTTGACTTTTTCAAATCGGAGAACTAGATACATAAAGTGCTTTCATATCTAAACGGTGCAACAGATATGTATGAAAATACCCTCAAATAAAAGGTGACATTCTGTACTGTCACCTAATATGAAACATTCTATCTCAAATCCAAAATGCTGGAGTACAGCACCACATTTAAAACTGTAAGCTTCACTGTCCAAACACATATGGTGTGGACTATGTGTGCCTGGTAAACACATGTGGATCTGGTGAACAGTTATCACTTGTTGACCAACTACAGGAATACTGACCTGAGAGTCTCCAGTTTACAGTGGGGATTCCCCAGTCCAGCAGAGAGCAGCTTCACTCCTGAATCCTTCAGGTCATTGTTATTCAGGTCCAGCTCTCTCAGGTGTGAGGGGTTTGACCTCAGAGCTGAGACCAGAGAAGCACAGCCTTCCTCTGTAACTCGACAGCCTGACAGCCTGACAAAGATTCAAATCATATTAAAATCACACTGATATTCTTTGGTGGTGAGTAATTTTCTTTCTAAGTGAGTAGATAACATGTTTCTGAACTCTACTAAAGTAATCCTGATGATGCCATGATTGAGAAAGATCATGAATGAATCATGAAAAATAATGAGTGAGAGAATTACAGAGGCTACAACAAAACATACTAACCTCTCACCATTAACCTCAAATAAAAGGTGACATTTTGTACTGTCACCTAATATGAAACATTATATCTCAAATCCAAAATGATGGAGCATAGCACCAAATTTAAAACTGTAAGCTTCACTGTCCAAACACATATGGTGTGGACTATGTGTGCCTGGTAAACACATGTGGATCTGGTGAACAGTTATCACTTGTTGACCAACTACAGGAATACTGACCTCAGAGTCTCCAGTTTACTGTGGGGATCCTCCAGTCCAGCAGAGAGCAGCTTCACTCCTGAATCCTTCAGGTCATTGTTACTCAGATCCAGCTCTCTCAGGTGTGAAGGGTTTGACCTCAGAGCTGAGACCAGAGAAGCACAGCCTTCCTCTGTGACTCCACAGCCTGACAGCCTGACAGAGAGAGCATCATGACTTCACAAACACACTGTTCATTTAACGAGTAGTGTAGAAGGACAATGGTAGATGCATTAGGTTTATTTTCTCAAACAACATATAGATTCATCTTCTGTCTCCTAGAATTGTATGGTCATATTGTTATACTAATGTGAACAGCAATGCACTGTTTCAATATGTTATTCAATATAATATTATATACATATTATAATACATATTTTTCTCTAAATTGAATATTTCTTCCTGATGATTAGTTCTTATATATTGTGGCAAAGAAGGGGGTCGAGTGATAAATGGCAGATATATGAGGAAAGAACTAATAAACGGGCTCTGCCCGATCACTAAAATGGCCACCCCGATCAGAACTACAGATCTACAATTCCCAGAAGCAAGGGGAACCCTCAGAAGGTGGAGCCGACCCACAGATAAAAGGTCAAGAAAAACCAGGAAGAGAGAGAGAGGGCGGGAAGGATCTATGAACCATAGAGAAAGAGACAATCTACATTGGCTGGATTTACCGTGTACGGGCTGGACTGTTTTGGACTTACCTGTTGGCGTTTAGACCTGGACCTACCGAGAACCAGATTTGTGTACCGAACCCTGCTATCCTTGACCTTACCTGCGGCCTGCGTGGACCAGGACAGCGAAACAAACACACAGGTACTGTCATGTTCGAAATAACTTTAATTCTGGGCTGACTTTGGTGACAGTTTCCCACTTAATTTGTGACAAACGCTCCTAACTTTGAAGAGGTTTGCCACAATATCATTTGATGTACTCACAGAACAACTCTGGAGGCTTTGACCACTGTCAGAAGCCTCAGAAGACCTTCCTCTGATCTGGAGTATTTCTTCAGGTCAAACACATCCAGCTTCTTTTCTGAAGTCAGCAACACAAAGACCAGAGCTGACCACTGTGCAGGTGACAGGTTGTCTCTAGAGAGACTTCCTGATCTCAGGTAGCTTTGGATCTCCTCCACTAGAGAATGGTCATTCAGTTCATTCAGACAGTGGAACAGATTGATGCACCTCTCTGGAGAGGGATTCTCCCTGATCTTCTCCTTGATGTACTTGACTGTTTCTTCATGGCTCTGTGAGCTGCTTCTTGTCTTTGTCAGTAGACCTCGTAAGTGCTTCTGATTGGACTCCAGTGACAGGCCCAGAAGGAAGCGGAGGAAAAGGTCCAGGTTTCCTGTCTCACTTTGTAAGGCTTTATCCACAGCACTCTTGTAGAAAGTAACTTCAGGCTCGTCTTTTGTTTGCAGTTTGTCCATGAGATTCTCATTGTTGTTGATGAATGAGAAGAACACATATACAGCAGCCAGAAACTCCTGAATGCTCAGATGCATGAAGCAGTACACCTTGTCCTGGTACAGCCCACATTCCTCTTTAAAGAGCTGTGTGCACAATCCTGAGTACACTGAGGCTTCATTGACATCAATGCCAGCCTCTTTCAGGTCTTCTTCATAGAAAATCAGATTGCCCTTCACAAGCTGTTGAAAAGCCAGTTTTCCCAGTGACAGAATGCTCTCTTTATTCCAGTGTGGACCTGTCTCTTCTTTCCCAAGATACTTTTCATTCTTCTGTTTGGTTTGAAACACCACAAGGTGTGTGTACATCTCAGTCAGAGTCTTGGGCATCTCTTCTCTCTTATGTTTCAGCATGTGTTCAAGGACTGTTGCAGAAATCCAACAGAAGACTGGAATGTGGCACATGATGTGGAGGCTCCTTGATTTCTTTATGTGTGAGATGATTCTGCTGGCCAGGTCCTCATCACTGAATCTCTTCCTGAAGTACTCCTCCTTCTGTGGGTCATTGAACCCTCGTACCTCTGTCACCTGGTCAACACACTCTGAAGGGATCTTATTGGCTGCTGCAGGTCGGGTAGTTATCCAGATGAGAGCAGAGGGAAGTATATTTCCCTTGATGAGATTTGTCAGCAGAACATCCACTGAGGTTGACTCTGTGACGTCCCAACAGATCTTGTTCCTCTGGAAGTCTAGGGGCAGTCGGCACTCATCCAGACCATCAAAGATGAACAGAACTTTGTACTTGTTGTAGATGGAGATTCCTGATTGTTTGGTTTCCATTGAGAAGTGATTGAGAAGTTCAATGAAAGTGTGTTTGTCCTCTTTCATCAAATTCAGCTCCCGGAAAGGGAAGGAAAATACAAATTGGACATCCTGATTTGCTTTTCCTTCAGCCCAGTCCAGAATGAACTTCTGCACAGAGACTGTTTTTCCAATGCCAGCGACTCCCTTTGTCAGCACAGTTCTGATAAGTTTGTCTTGTCCAGTTAAGGGTTTGAAGATGTCGTTACATTGGATTGCAGTCTCTGGTCTTGCTTGTTTCCTGGTTGTTGTCTCAATCTGTCTCAGCTCATGTTCATTATTGACCTCTCCTGTTCCACCCTCTGTGATGTAGAGCTCTGTGTAGATCTTATTGAGAAGTGTTGGGTTTCCTTGTTTAGCAATCCCCTCAAATACACATTGAAACTTCTTCTTTAGATTAGATTTGAGTTCACGTTGGCAAATCACAGCAAGCTCATCTGAATCTAGAAATAACACAGAGGATATTAATATTATGTCTGTTTTAATAACTACAGTATTGTAGGACTGTTTTAAATTATAATTTATTCTCTTAACTGACTGTATAAATGTTTTCATAATGCATTACAGAGTAGTGTGACTGATTTATATTATTATTAATGTTCTCTCTCTCTCTAAATTAATCACCACAACACATCCCTGCTGCTACTTGATGAGGTCACTAGGGTTTGTGTTAAGAATGTTACAATATTATTGAGTTACACAGCTACTTTAGCTGGACTTTAGCTACAGCTCTTAAATGTTATAAAACAGCATTCAACATGAGGCAGACAAATCTTACAGTTCTCCAGTGTGTCAGCAAGCTCCTTCTGGTTCATTTTCCTCAGGACGTGCAGTGTGATCTTCAGAGCCCCCTCTCTGGCACTGCTCTCCTGCTTCTCATCTTCAGCGTCCACCACTTCCTTATCCTGCTTCTGACTCTCAAAGCCTTCTGGGAGTTCTGGACTAAGAATCCTCTTGAACATCTTCAGCTCGTTCTTCACAAATGTCATAATATTCTCTTCAAGCAACTGAAATAAATAAAGTAAATAAGTTATGCAAGAGAATTAATGCTTTCTCATTAACACAATAATGAATGATTGAAAGATCAACTTTACTTGAGGTAAACAAAAACAAATGTACATAACAGGACCACATACACTGAATATGGAGGCCAGGTCTGTTTGATGACTCTGGGAAGACTGACCACTGAGAATCTCTGACTCTGATCTCTCCTGTTGGTTTCTGTGGACAAAACATGAGATTACATCTCCTCATCCAGGGAATGCAAACACACACACACACACACACACACACACACACACACACAGGGAGGGAACATTGTGTTTGTTTAATATTGTTTTAGGACTATGAAAATGGACAAAATGATTAGCCTGTGGATTATCAAAACAACAAAAAGAAATGGGAAAATGGGAGAGGAGAAATGACTAGAGACAGTGTTGTTTAACTCACTGACCATGACCCATGAGTTCTTCTTACCTTTGTTCAGTAGAAAAGTCTCCCTCTCTAAAGTTTCTAGGTAGTTTCATAGACCGGTCACTCTTCATCGACACACAGCTGGGTACAGGGGAGGCTGGTCTCTCCTGCTTGATTGGGCTTCAACACAACAGAGACAAACATTACATCTCTCATCTACTCTGATCTCAGATGGGAAACATAAGAAGAGTTCCAAAACACTATATATCACCTTTTAGAAACGTTCGTAAATTAGATTTTATTGTTTTAAAGACATTTTTTAATAAATTGTGTTTTCTCACAATCTAATCATGGCATGGGGTTGTTCAATAACAGACATGTATTTGTTTAAAATCTATCACTTGATGGTTTCACTTCAGAGAGACAAATGTTTTTTTGCTAAATGCTTTATATCTGCTTCACTCACAGAGAAATCAGTAGTACTGCTAGGTTTTACATAGTCAAATGTAACAAATAACTATATTTTTAATAAAGAACTGTACAAATGATACACTTGTGACATCAATATATAAATATTGAAAATATTAGTTCAATACAGTAATATGAGAGCTGTCACGTCCTGACCATAGAAAGCTGTTGTTTTCTAGTTTAGATTTTCTATGTTGGGTTGTTCTAGTTTTTGCATTTCTTTGTTGGGTTGTTCTAGTTTTGGATTTCTATGTTGGGCTTTGTTTGGGATGATCTCCAATTAGAGGCAGCTAGTCATCGTTGTCTCTAATTGGAGGTCATAGTTAAGTTGGTGTTTGTCCCACCTGGGTTTGTGGGAGATTATTTTTTGAGTCAGTGTATGTTTCATCTCTGCGTGACGGTTTGTTTTTTTTGTTCTTTAGTTTATGTGTATGTATTGCATAGTTTCACAAATTAAATTAAATATGTGGAACGATAATCACGCTTCACTTTGGTCCAGTCCTCTCTACGTCAAACGTGACAAGATCTGCATGTAAAACATTTACATTTGACATTTTAGTCATTTAGCAGATGTTTCTATCTAGGGTCCGGTTTCCCAAAAGCATTTCAAGGCCAAGTTCATCATTAGAATATTCGTAGGAGCATCGTTAAATCTCTAAGCTGTTTCAAAAAAGTTATAAACATTGCACTTGAATACGCTCGTAATCTGCCTCAGACCACTTCTAGAACAGCTGAGTGTGTCGTTAGATGCTTTTTTGCCCTTCCACGTGACTTTATACACAGAAGAACTCTGATAAACATATAATCACATGGTTTATTCGTCTCTTTGTGACCCCGATAAATTCAGAACGAAGCTGACTACAAATACAAAGTTGCCAATGTCTTTGCAATTGATAGAAAGAACTGACGTATAAAATGATGCTTCTAATGAAAACCGAGATGACCACATTAAAATATAAACAGTAGGCAATAGGCCTATTACAATCATATTGAAATACGTTTCATGTTCAATTGAATTCTAATTTGCTACTTGTAGACTACGGTCTGTAATTTGTCTCAATATATTTTATGATGTGAAGCCTAAAATGAACACAATGTGACAAATTTCTGCCTTAGTGCATTTTTATTGGGTAAGCATTAGAATAAGCCTCCTCAATATTTACAGCCATAGGTGATAATAGAAGCTGATCCGTGGTCAGTATGTGAAATAATTATAATGTCAAGGAAAGATTTGAATGGAGAAATACTGATCTGAGAGCAGCGTTCCCTTTCTTTCCATCCTATCAGTATTGATACATGCTGCACCAGATGTGATACCTTGTAGTGCTGCTGATCTAGTTTGTACTGGTCTGCCTGAGGATATGGAACTCTCACCTGTTCACCAGACGTGATACTTTGTCCCGACCCTACTGTTTTGACCCTCTCTCTTTCTCCCTCTCTCTCTCTCCCTCTCTTGCCCTCTCCCTCTCTACCACACCTGCTGTCTTGACCTCTGAATGCTCGACTATGAAAAGCCAACTGACATTTGCTCCTGTGGTGCTGACCTGTTGCAACCTCTATAACCACTGTGATTATTATTTCACCCTGCTGGTCATCTAGGAACATTTGAACATCTTGAAGAACGATCTGAACTTAATGGCCATGTTCTCTTATAATCTCCCCCCAGCACAGCCAGAAGAGGACTGGCCACCCCTCATAGCCTGGTTCCTCTCTACCCAGTACAGCCAGAAGAGGACTGGCCACCCCTCATAGCCTGGTTCCTCTCTACCCAGTACAGCCAGAAGAGGACTGGCCACCCCTCATAGCCTGGTTCCTCTCTACCCAGTACAGCCAGAAGAGGACTGGCCACTCCTCAGAGCCTGGTTCCTCTCTACCCAGGGCAGCCAGAAGAGGACTGGCCACCCCTCATAGTCTGGTTCCTCTCTATCCAGCACAGCCAGAAGAGGACTGGCCACCCCTCAGAGCCTGGTTCCTCTCTATCCAGCACAGCCAGAAGAGGACTGGCCACCACTCAGAGCCTGGTTCCTCTATAGGTTTCTTCCTAGGTTCCTGCCTTTCTAGGGAGTTATTCCTAGCCACCGGGCTTCAACATCCGAACATGATCTGTTCAGCACGAGACGATCGTTAGACCCAATGACGTGTTTCTGCCAATGAGCTTTAAATCAAATCAAATTGTATTTCTCAAATACTTACTGATGAGCCCTTTCCCAACAATGCAGTTAAAAAGAAAGAACAATTAGCTAAATAAAAAAAGGAAATAGTAACACAATAAAATAACAATAATGAGACTATAAGGAGTACCAGTACTGAGTCAATGTGCAGGGGTACCAGGTAGTTGAGGTAATAATGAGACTATAAGGAGTACCAGTACTGAGTCAATGTGCAGGGATACCAGGTAGTTGAGGTAATAATGAGACTACAAGGAGTACCAGTACTGAGTCAATGTGCAGGGTACCGGGTAGTTGAGGTAACAATGAGACTATAAGGAGTACCAGTACTGAGTCAATGTGTAGGGTACCAGGTAGTTGAGGTAATAATGAGACTATAAGGAGTACCAGTACTGAGTCAATGTGCAGGGGTACCAGGTAGTTGAGGTAACAATGAGACTATAAGGAGTACCAGTACTGAGTCAATGTGCAGGGGTACCAGGTAGTTGAGGTAATAATGAGACTATAAGGAGTACCAGTACTGAGTCAATGTGCAGGGGTACCAGGTAGTTGAGGTAATAATGAGACTATAAGGAGTACCAGTACTGAGTCAATGTGCAGGGGTACCAGGTAGTTGAGGTAATAATGAGACTATAAGGAGTACCAGTACTGAGTCAATGTGCAGGGGTACCAGGTAGTTGGGGTAATAATGAGACTATAATTGAGGTAACATGTACATGTAGGTAGGGGTAAAAGTGACTAGAGATTACATCTCCTCATCCAGGGAGTGCACACACACACACACACACACACACACACACACACACACACACACACACAAAATGGGAGAGGAGAAATGACTAGAGACAGTGTTGTTTAACTCACTGACCATGACCCATGAGTTCTTCTTACCTTTGTTCAGTAGAAAAGTCTCCCTCTCTAAATAATATAGGTCGAATCATAGACCGGTCACTCTTCATGGACACACAGCTGGGAACAGGGGAGGCTGGTCTCTCCTGCTTGATTGGACTTCAACACAACAGAGACAAACATTACAGTTCTATATATCCATTTTCAGAAATGGTTGTAAATTACTAAACCACTTCAAGGCTTTATAAAGGCTTCTAACGTTTGCAATTTCCACTTAAAAATATCAGACTGATTTGCCCTCATGAAAAAAGGATCAACCCTTACAAAAAATGTCCCTTAATTATAATCCACATAAAAATGCACATTTTCGGGTTATTTTCCTGCTGTGAGAAACTGGTTCAAATTAAGGTGGCATCTGTAAGTGCGTTCATCTATAGATATCTAGGTGGTACCACATATCACAGTCAAATATACAGGATACAAACATTCCATTCCTGATAAACAATGGATATATAGATATCTAGGTGGATATATAGATGTCTAGGTGGATATATAGATGTCTAGGTGGATATATAGATGTCTAGGTGGATATATAGATGTCTCGGTGGATATATAGATGTCTCGGTGGATATATAGATGTCTCGGTGGATATATAGATATCAGGTGGATATATAGATGTCTAGGTGGATATATAGATGTCTAGGTGGATATATAGATGTCTAGGTGGATATATAGATGTCTAGGTGGATATATAGATGTCTAGGTGGATATATAGATGTCTAGGTGGATGTATAGCATTTACCAAAAAAAAAACATTTTCATACACATCTAAAATAGAGAACAGTTATATATAATATGTTCCCATAAGCAATCATTTCTGATTAAAAAACAATATTGTCAGCTCACCTCTTAGTTTTGTTTTCATGTCCCCCAGAGAGACTCATTTCAGAGGCAGGGACCCCCTCCTCTCTCTCCCCAGAGAGACTCCTTTTAGAGGCAGGGCCCCCCTCCTCTCTCTCCCCAGAGAGACTCCTTTTAGAGGCAGGGCCCCCCTCCTCTCTCTCCCCAGAGTGACTCATTTTAGAGGCAGGGACCGCCTCCTCTCTCTCCCCAGAGAGACTCATTTTAGAGCACTGACACCTAAACAGAGATCCAGCATGTTGGTTGTGGTTAACACAGTGACAACTAAACAGAGATCCAGCATGTTGGTTGTGGTTAACACAGTGACAACTAAACAGAGATCCAGCATGTTGGTTGTGGTTAACACAGTGACAACTAATTATTGAATTCCAATTGTTCTCTTTTATTCATTATCTCTTAGAAATAAAACCGTTTAGTAACAGACACATCCAAACAGTCAGGTGATTTAATTCAATTACTTTTTCAATATTTTTTTAAAGCTTTATTAAACTAGGCAAGGCAGTTAAGAACAAATTGTTATTTACAATGACAACCTACCCACGCCAAACCCTAACCCTGATGACACTGGGCCAATTGTGCCCCGCCCTATGGGACTCCCAATCACAGCCGGATGTGACACAGCCTGGAATCAAACCAGGGTCTATAGTGACGCCTCTAGCACTGAGATGCAGTGCCTTAGACTGCTGGGCCACTCTGGAGCAGCAGTATCATTATGATATAAAAAGATAAACTGATCCTAGATCAGCTCTCCTGGGAGGTTTGGAGGAATCTACAGTGGGTAGTGAACACTATCCTGTCCTGTGTACTGTAGGGTTGAGGGAGGATGAATCTACAGTGGGTAGTGAACACTATCCTGTCCTGTGTACTGTAGGGTTGAGGGAGGATGAATCTACAGTGGGTAGTGATCACTATCCTGTCCTGTGTACTGTAGGGTTGAGGGAGGATGAATCTACAGTGGGTAGTGAACACTATCCTGTCCTGTGTACTGTAGGGTTGAGGGAGGATGAATCTACAGTGGGTAGTGAACACTATCCTGTCCTGTGTACTGTAGGGTTGAGGGAGGATGAATCTACAGTGGGTAGTGAACACTATCCTGTCCTGTGTACTGTAGGGTTGAGGGAGGATGAATCTACAGTGGGTAGTGAACACTATCCTGTCCTGTGTACTGTAGGGTTGAGGGAGGATGAATCTACAGTGGGTAGTGAACACTATCCTGTCCTGTGTACTGTAGGGTTGAGGGAGGATGAATCTACAGTGGGTAGTGAACACTATCCTGTCCTGTGTACTGTAGGGTTGAGGGAGGAGGATTCAGTAGGAAATGGACTGAGGAGATGGATATTTGGGGAATGCGTAGTGGAGTCAGTTTGAGTGAACAGGAGCTGTCTCAGGTAGATCTCTATTCAGATATAGAAACAGTCAATGATGGAATAAGAGGAGAAATAAAAGGGGCCGCAAGGCTGTTGATTCCTATGGGTACAGGGGGGAGAAAGAGCAAGGCTGTTGATTCCTATGGGTACAGGGGGAGAAAGAGCAATGCAGGTGATTCCTATGGGTACAGGGGGGAGAAAGAGCAAGGCTGTTGATTCCTATGGGTACAGGGGGAGAAAGAGCAATGCAGGTGATTCCTATGGGTACAGGGGGGAGAAAGAGCAATGCAGGTGATTCCTATGGGTACAGGGGGGAGAAAGAGCAAGGCAGGTGATTCCTATGGGTACAGGGGGAGAAAGAGCAATGCAGGTGATTCCTATGGGTACAGGGGGGAGAAAGAGCAATGCAGGTGATTCCTATGGGTACAGGGGGGAGAAAGAGCAATGCAGGTGATTCCTATGGGTACAGGGGGGAGAAAGAGCAATGCAGGTGATTCCTATGGGTACAGGGGGGAGAAAGAGCAATGCAGGTGATTCCTATGGGTACAGGGGGGAGAAAGAGCAATGCAGGTGATTCCTATGGGTACAGGGGGGAGAAAGAGCAATGCAGGTGATTCCTATGGGTACAGGGGGAGAAAGAGCAATGCAGGTGATTCCTATGGGTACAGGGGGAGAAAGAGCAATGCAGGTGATTCCTATGGGTACAGGGGGGATAAAGAGTATATAAGAATAAAGAGTGTAGAGAAGCAGTGAAGAGAAGGAACAGGGCTTTCAGAATGTTGAAAAGGTCCCATAATTACCAGAACCTGATTCAATATATACAAGCAGCAGCAGTAGTAAGGAGGATCATTAGGACAGCTAGGAGGGAGTACTGGCTCTGGTTCTGAGACAACAGGGTAGGAGGATCATTAGGACAGCTAAGAGGGAGTACTGGCTCTGGTTCTGAGACAACAGGGTAGGAGGATCATTAGGACAGCTAAGAGGGAGTACTGGCTCTGGTTCTGAGACAACAGGGTAGGAGGATCATTAGGACATCTAAGAGGGAGTACTGGCTCTGGTTCTGAGACAACAGGGTAGGAGGATCATTAGGACAGCTAAGAGGGAGTACTGGCTCTGGTTCTGAGACAACAGGGTAGGAGGATCATTAGGACAGCTAAGAGGGAGTACTGGCTCTGGTTCTGAGACAACAGGGTAGGATGATCATTAGGACAGCTAAGAGGGAGTACTGGCTCTGGTTCTGAGACAACGGGGTAGGAGGATCATTAGGACAGCTAGGAGGGAGTACTGGCTCTGGTTCTGAGACAACAGGGTAGGAAGATCATTAGGACAGCTAAGAGGGAGTATTGGCTCTGGTTCTGTGTTAACGTAGGCAAGCCCTAAGAATATGTTGTGGAGCACTCAGGACTTCCCCGGTGGCAGCGATGCAGGTAGAGCTGGGAGAGATGCCGTTGAAGTTAAGAAGACAACAGCTAGCCATGACATATCGGGTAAATCTACAAGAACATAAATGTACACATCCTAGAAAAAAGGAGCTCCTAGAGTGCTGGGAACATGAACAAAGGGAGTTAAGCCCCTCTGTGGTTCTTCCTGCTATCCCACCTTGGTTTCTCCCTCAAACAGGGATTGATCTAAGGTTGCTTGAGAGGGTAAGATAGTGGGTGGAGGAGGTGAGGCCAGACAGGGTAGTCATCTGCTCTGACTCCTGTGCAGCACTGATGAGCTTAAATTCACGTGTGTCTCAGAGCAGACAGGATGTATTGTATGAGGTTTAACAGTGCTTGTGTAGGGTGAAACAGATGGGGGTATGTGTGTGTCAGAGCAGACAGGATGTATTGTATGAGGTTTAACAGTACTTGTGTAGGGTGAAACAGATGGGGGTATGTGTGTGTCAGAGCAGACAGGATGTATTGTATGAGGTTTAACAGTGCTTGTGTAGGGTGAAACAGATGGGGGTATGTGTATGTCAGAGCAGACAGGATGTATTGTATGAGGTTTAACAGTGCTTGTGTAGGGTGGAACAGATGGAGGTATGTGTGTGTCAGAGCAGACAGGATGTATTGTATGAGGTTTAACAGTGCTTGTGTAGGGTGAAACAGATGGGGGTATGTGTGTGTCAGAGCAGACAGGATGTATTGTATGAGGTTTAACAGTGCTTGTGTAGGGTGGAACAGATGGGGGTATGTGTGTCTCAGAGCAGACAGGATGTATTGTATGAGGTTTAACAGTGCTTGTGTAGGGTGGAACAGATGGGGGTATGTGTTTGTCAGAGCAGACAGGATGTATTGTATGAGGTTTAACAGTACTTGTGTAGGGTGAACCAGATGAGGGTATTTGTGATGTTCCTCTGGGTACCAGCTCATGTGGAATTGTCAATCAGTAAATTGTCAATCAGTAAAGCAGAAGCCAAGGGGTTAATAAGAACAGTGGTTAAAAATAAGTGGCAAGAGTTGTCGAACAGGAAGAGTAAGGGAAGACACCTGTATAAGAGCCAGGAAAAGGTGGGGGCAGGGAGGTCCTCAGGCCGAGAGAGAAGAGAGGGAAGTGTAGTCACAAGGCTGAGACTGGCACACACAAGGCTGAGACTGGGACACACAAGGCTGAGACTGGGACACACAAGGCTGAGACTGGGTCACACAA
The DNA here is from genome assembly GCF_965601325.2 of Salmo salar. Lineage (NCBI taxonomy): Eukaryota > Metazoa > Chordata > Actinopteri > Salmoniformes > Salmonidae > Salmo > Salmo salar. The sequence continues at coordinate 1,575,682 of NW_027675443.1, forward strand.
GGCTGGGACTGGGACACACAAGGCTGAGACTGGCACACACAAGGCTGAGACTGGCACACAAGGCTGAGACTGGCACACACAAGGCTGAGACTGGGACACAAGGCTGAGACTGGCACACACAAGGCTGAGACTGGCACACACAAGGCTGAGACTGGGACACACAAGGCTGAGACTGGGACACATAAGGCTGACACTGGGACAGACAAGGCTGACACTGGGACAGACAAGGCTGACACTGGGACAGACAAGGCTGACACTGGGACAGACAAGGCTGACACTGGGACAGACAAGGCTGAGACTGGGACACATAAGGCTGACACTGGGACAGACAAGGCTGAGACTGGGACAGACAAGGCTGACACTGGGACACACAAGGCTAAATTGTACATTGAAAGTGGTGGGGAAACATCCGACTGGGAGGTGTGGTCATTGTCAGGAGGAGATGGAGACAGTGGAACATGTTCTATTTCAGTGCCAGAAATATGTGAGAGAAAGGGAGCGATTGTTATTAGATTTGAGGAGTAGTTGGTTTGAAGAGCCAGGATTACGTGAACTGCTGGGGAAATGAACTGCTGGGGAAATGAACTGCTGGGGAAATGAACTGCTGGGGAAATTAATTTCCTTCGGGAAACCAGATTATTGGGCAGGTTTCAGACCTTCACTGTCTCTGGTCCACACTCCAGACCAGTTGGTGGTAGTAATGCACCTTAAAGTTGGTTGCCAACCGCCGTATAAAATACACAGAAGAAGATCAGCACTCCTATGAATACTGTCACAGGGGGACTCCTCAAGATGAGATGATTTACAAGTTATATACTTTTTAATCTTTACAGAAATTGTTTATGTAAATTGTCTTTATTTAAATCAAGACAGTTTGAGTTAGCAGTGATGAAGTAGACCCCCATCTGAACAGTTTATTTCCCCATGCTGTGGCCCTCACCAACTGGTCCTCTGGCCCATAGAGACTAAAGGACTATGCTATGGCCCTCACCAACTAGTCTTCTGGCCCATAGAGACTAAAGGACTATGCTGTGGCCCTCACCAACTGGTCCTCTGGCCCATAGAGACTAAAGGACTATGCTGTGGCCCTCACCAACTGGCCACCTGGCCCATAGAGACTAAAGGACTATGCTGTGGCCCTCACCAACTGGTCATCTGGCCCATAGAGACTAAAGGACTATGCTGTGGCCCTCACGAACTGGCCACCTGGCCCATAGAGACTAAAGGACTATGCTGTGGCCCTCACCAACTGGTCTTCTGACCCATAGAGACTAAAGGACTATGCTGTGGCCCTCACCAACTGGTCCTCTGGCCCATAGAGACTAAAGGACTATGCTGTGGCCCTCACCAACTGGCCACCTGGCCCATAGAGACTAAAGGACTATGCTGTGGCCCTCACCAACTGGTCATCTGGCCCATAGAGACTAAAGGACTATGCTGTGGCCCTCACCAACTGGCCACCTGGCCCATAGAGACTAAAGGACTATGCTGTGGCCCTCACCAACTGGCCACCTGGCCCATAGAGACTAAAGGACTATGCTGTGGCCCTCACCAACTGGTCTTCTGGCCCATAGAGACTAAATGACTATACACTCTACACTGCACACCACATCAACGGGGATGTAGTGGAGGGTAAACTCACGTAAACGCGTTTACTCGACTTTGTATTTTGTTAATTATCGTTTTCTCATGTATTATGCGCTTAGAACACACCGACAGGGTTTTATTACACAGCATCATCTGGATATGTCTGCAACAACAGTTCTACATTCACCTTCTGCTCCCATTTCTGTCAAGCCGTCCACCCATACAGTTTGATGCATATGTTCGATAAATCCAACTTATGCACCACACCGAATGCACCGCAACTGCCTCTGCAAACGCAATGCTGCAAGGCAAACGCAGCGTTTCATTGGAAAATCATGTAATTCTGGTGTACCAAAATGCGAAAACTCTGTTGGTGTGTTTGAAGCGTAAGCCTAAATTCAATCGCGGAAACCGGGTCCAGGTTGGTCAGCATGATAAAGAATCATATCTCAAGGTTACTCTGTCTATTGAATGTCTGACTACGACCTAACTTTATAATAGTTATATGTAGCCAAGACTTACCAGAGTCTGCCCGTCTGTCCTTCAAATCAACACATTTATCCTGCTTCTAATGTTGCAGAGAAATGTGCGCTACAGTTTCAACAGGAATTTTGTAACGGCGTAGACCACACACTTACTTTCACTTTAAAATGAGGAAATAACATACCAAATAACAAATGTACTTTCTGTTTCAGCTCAACTGTCTCCAAACACCGATAATAAAGTGTTTTATTGTTATCTTCCACTAGATGGCAGTAAACACCAGCTGTAACTTAACTTTACAACAGCATTCCTTATTCATAAAGGCAGCGTCTCAGAGTTGGAGTGCTGATTTAAGATCAGGTCCCCCGTCCATGTAATCTGATTCATTATGATCTAGGATCAGGTCCTCCTCTCCATGTAATCTCATTCATTATGATCTAGGATCAGGTCCTCCTTTCCATGTAATCTGATTCATTATGATTTAGGATCAGGTCCCCCTCTCCATGTAATCTGATTCATTATGATTTAGGATCAGGTCCCCCTCTCCATGTAATCTGATTCATTATGACCTAGGATCAGGTCCTCCTCTCCATGTAATCTGATTCATTATGATCTAGGATCAGGTCCTCCTCTCCATGTAATCTGATTCATTATGATCTAGGATCAGGTCCTCCTCTCCATGTAATCTGATTCATTATGATCTAGGATCAGGTCCTCCTCTCCATGTAATCTGATTCATTATGATCTAGGATCAGGTCCTCCTCTCCATGTAATCTGATTCATTATGATCTAGGAGCAGGTCCCCCCTCTCCATGTAATCTGATTCATTATGATCTAGGATCAGGTCCCCCCTCTCCATGTAATCTGATTCATTATGATCTAGGATCAGGTCCTCCTCTCCATGTAATCTGATTCATTATGATCTAGGATCAGGTCCTCCTCTCCATGTAATCTGATTCATTATGATCTAGGATCAGGTCCCCCCTCTCCATGTAATCTGATTCATTATGATCTAGGATCAGATCCCCCCCTCTCCATGTAATCTGATTCATTATGGTTGTTTTGTCTCATGTCTCTTTATATTCATATAGCCTGGGGACTATGTAGCTTGATTGAAATGACCTTGTTTTATAACCTTCTTTGTTACTCAGTGGTACTTCAATTGTCCTGACCATGTCCAAATCTTTCCCACAGTAATGCTCCAGCATCCACTCAGAGCTTATGCATCTAATGCATTCCTCAGATACTGCAGAGTTGTTCAGCAAGTCCCTGAGATCGTTATGTTCAACCACATTTATTTGCTTATTTGTCAGATGAAACCTGAGGGGATCACTGTAGTGGGTCATAAATGCATCCAAAATGGTTCTGAGGTCCTCAACAATGTTATTCTGTACCGTAGCTGGGATGCAGTGTTCTTTCCTGATTTACTAAATAAAAAGACAGATATTGTTTTAGAGATCTTCAATTAGCTGCTCAGTGTTGATCTCTGTGGCTTGAACATATTCAGTCTCTGACAGACTCTGTACATCACTCATGTCATCTTCAATGGGATCAGTCCCAGTCTCAGATTCATCATGAGGACAATTCTCATCTAAGTTGTATCTTAAAGCTCTGTGTGTGACTGATAGACGCTGAAACATCTATTTGTTTTCCCACACCCATTAACTCCACAGGTAATTACAACATGTGGTTCATGCTGGTGATAGAGGACAATATGTGTCAGTAGTCTGGACACAGAGGAAGGATGCTCGTTGCAAAGTGGACAGTTGAATAGAGTTGGCATTCTTCAGACAGATTGTGAACCTTGGAATGATGGGATGGAATCATGGAGATCATTGGTACTCAGCCACTTGCAGACATCATCAAGGGACCAGTCTTCCACAGCCACACTCTAATTCAAGTTGACACTAAAAGCAGAAGTGAAATGTATCAGTGTTGAGGCTAAAACAAAACCTCTCCCACTCTTTCCAGACAACCACCTTTCCTCCTAATGTGTATTTATGGTTGTTCCATAACGAAGCAGAGCTTGTCAGTGTCAGGCGTGTGCATACTTGTGCTGAAGTCAGGTGCAGGAGAGCAGAGAATTGTGAACAGGCGCACACTTTATTTCGCCAGGAGAGAATATACAGACGGAAGCAGCTGCGTCCAAAAAACCTCCAACCAACAAGGCAAAGTGTAAAACGCGCAAGAACAGTCACAACCATCAAATGTATACAAACAGACCTCGTGAAAATAACACGAGAGAAAACGCACGCAAGCCTACAAAAACACATATCACACAAACAATCCTACATAAAGACATGAGGGGGAACAGAGGAATAAATACATGTAGTGTGATTGGCGAATGAAAACCAGGTGTGCAGGGAACAAGACAAAACAAATGGTTACATGAAAAAGGGAGCGGCGATGGCTAGAAAGCCGGTGACGTCGACCGCCGAACGTCGCCCGAACAAGGAGAGGTGCCGACTGCGGCGGAAGCCGTGACAGTCAGGAAAGGTGAAGATGTCCGTCTCTTATTTATCTGACTCCATATTTCTTAGTTTGGGACATGATGGGATTCTGCAGTCCCACATTTAAGTGTTCAGATAATATGATGGTCCAAATGGGGCATTAAGGTCTTCTTCCAGGTCGACCCAAATTGTCCTATTACAGTTGTCAATAAAGAGCCTATTAAGGCAGTTTTAAAGTCTTCTTGATATAATTACATGTTAGGGAGCTTTAATCCTCCTTCTAAGTCTTTGCCTGTAATCTATCTTGGTTCATCCTGGTCCTTTTAATAGTCCAGATTAATCATTTTGTCTCTGGTGTTAAAGGTGTAGGCAGATATGGACAGTGGAAACATGCTGATGACGTCATTCAGTTTAGGAGCTTTAACCATCTTTATAACATGTGTCCTTCATTCAGTTTAGGAGCTGTAACCATCTTTATAACATGTGTCCGTCATTCAGTTTAGGAGCTTTAACCATCTTTATAACATGTGTCCTTCTTTCAGTTTAGGAGCTTTAACCATCTTTATAACATGTGTCCGTCATTCAGTTTAGGAGCTTTAACCATCTTTATAACATGTGTCCGTCATTCAGTTTAGGAGCTGTAACCATCTTTATAACATGTGTCTGTCATTCAGTTTAGGAGCTTTAACCATCTTTATAACATGTGTCCGTCATTCAGTTTAGGAGCTTTAACCATCTTTATAACATGTGTCCTTCATTCAGTTTAGGAGCTGTAACCATCTTTATAACGTGGCCGTCATTCAGTTTAGGAGCTTTAACCATCTTTATAACATGTGGTCTTCATTCAGTTTAGGAGCTTTAACCATCTTTATAACATGTGTCCGTCATTCAGTTTAGGAGCTTTAACCATCTTTATAACATGTGTCCGTCATTCAGTTTAGGAGCTGTAACCATCTTTATAACATGTGTCCGTCATTCAGTTTAGGAGCTGTAACCATCTTTATAACATGTGGTCGTCATTCAGTTTAGGATCTTTAACCATCTTTATAACATGTGTCCGTCATTCAGTTTAGGAGCTTTAACCATCTTTATAACATGTGTCCGTCATTCAGTTTAGGAGCTTTAACCATCTTTATAACATGTGGCCTTCATTCAGTTTAGGAGCTTTAACCATCTTTATAACATGTGTCCTTCATTCAGTTTAGGAGCTTTAACCATCTTTATAACATGTGTCCGTCATTCAGTTTAGGAGCTTTAACCATCTTTATAACATGTGGTCTTCATTCAGTTTAGGAGCTTTAACCATCTTTATTACATGTGGCCTTCATTCAGTTTAGGAGCTTTAACCATCTTTATAACATGTGGCCTTCATTCAGTTTAGGAGCTGTAACCATCTTTATAACATGTGGTCTTCATTCAGTTTAGGAGCTGTAACCATCTTTATAACATGTGGTCTTCATTCAGTTTAGGAGCTTTAACCATCTTTATAACATGTGTCCGTCATTCAGTTTAGGAGCTTTAACCATCTTTATAACATGTGTCCGTCATTCAGTTTAGGAGCTTTAACCATCTTTATAACATGTGTCCGTCATTCAGTTTAGGAGCTTTAACCATCTTTATAACATGTGTCCGTCATTCAGTTTAGGAGCTTTAACCATCTTTATAACATGTGTCCGTCATTCAGTTTAGGAGCTGTAACCATCTTTATAACATGTGTCCTTCATTCAGTTTAGGAGCTTTAACCATCTTTATAACATGTGTCCGTCATTCAGTTTAGGAGCTTTAACCATCTTTATAACATGTGGCCGTCATTCAGTTTAGGAGCTTTAACCATCTTTATAACATGTGTCCTACCCCACAATGAGATTTGTAGTTCATCCCAGTTCTTCAACTGGAGTTGAATTTTGTTCCTCCTTGAGGACTGTCATAGACTGTTATTGTTATTATTGACATACCTAGATAGTTATCTTTGTTATGCTACACTATTCTCACTGAATCATTTAAATCTATATGGAGGTCTGGCAGTTATCTTTGAGTGAGAATAGTGTCAGCATAACAATCATTTTAATCTATATGGAGGTCTGGCAGTTATCTTTGAGTGAGAATAGTGTCAGCATAACAATCATTTAAATCTATATGGAGGTCAGACAGTTATCTTTGAGTGAGAATAGTATCAGCATAACAATAATATAAATCTATATGGAGGTCAGACAGTTATCTTTGAGTGAGAATAGTGTCAGCATAACAATCATTTAAATCTATATGGAGGTCTGGCAGTTATCTTTGAGTGAGAATAGTATCAGCATAACAATAATATAAATCTATATGGAGGTCAGACAGTTATCTTTGAGTGAGAATAGTGTCAGCATAACAATAATATAAATCTATATGGAGGTCAGACAGTTATCTTTGAGTGAGAATAGTATCAGCATAACAATCATTTAAATCTATATGGAGGTCAGACAGTTATCTTTGAGTGAGAATAGTATCAGCATAACAATCATTTCAATCTATATGGAGGTCAGACAGTTATCTTTGAGTGAGAATAGTGTCAGCATAACAATCATTTAAATCTATATGGTGTCAAGCTCTGGTTTCTTCTCAGCTTTACTGGAGGTTGTAATTGTTGTTTATCTCGTAGTACTTTCTGTTCTATATTCCACTTTGTCGTTGTCTATAGTTTCACTCAATGCTAGGGGGTTAAGAAATAATGTATAGCGCAATGACTTATTTTTATATTGCCAAACAGATTTACGTCAACTTCTGCAGATGTCAGTGGGGAAATGGTTTCTGTCTCATGGTTCTGAACTCTCTGCTGTTGTTACCACTCTAATGAATCATTTCAATGGTTTCTGTCTCTCTCATGGTTCTGAACTCTCTGCTGTTGTTACCACTCTAATGAATCATTTCAATGGTTTCTGTCTCTCTCATGGTTCTGAACTCTCTGCTGTTGTTACCACTCTAATGAATCATTTCAATGGAAGTATTTTGCACTCAGATTGGGACCCTATTGGTCACTTTCTGTGTCTTGTCATCAACTGTAACATCATCATCATTATTACCTACATTTATTGGTTAAATTCAAAACTTGAAAATTATCAGTGACTTGACTCTTTGGAAAAGCCTATTCTCCATTGGCTAACCAAGTTCCCTAATGCTTTACTTATAGTAGGTGGGGATTTTATTTCTTTGAGGAAGTTTATGGAAAGGTTTGATATTATAGATATTTGGATAGTAAAGTTTCCTAATGACTAGTCTTTCACTTGGAGTAATAAGACCCGGTCCAGACAATCACCACAGATCTTTGGTTGGTGTCTAAATGTTTTGATAAACAGGTTATTTCTGTTAACATCCTGGCTACTCCCCTTACTGATCATAGAGCTGTTTATATTGACATTACACTGTTTATATCTGATAATGTCCCTTACTGATCATAGAGCTGTTTATATTGATATTACACTGTTTATCTCTGATAATGGCCCTTACTGATCATAGAGCTGTTTATATTGACATTACACTGTTTATCTCTGATAATGGCCCTTACTGATCATAGAGCTGTTTATATTGACATTACACTGTTTATCTCTGATATTGGCCCTTACTGATCATAGAGCTGTTTATATTGACATTACACTGTTTATATCTGATAATGTCCCTTACTGATCATAGAGCTGTTTATATTGACATTACACTGTTTATCTCTGATATTGGCCCTTACTGATCATAGAGCTGTTTATATTGACATTACACTGTTTATCTCTGATAATGGCCCTTACTGACCATAGAGCTGTTTATATTGACATTAAACTGTTTATCTCTGATAATGGCCCTTACTGATCATAGAGCTGTTTATATTGACATTACACTGTTTATCTCTGATAATGTCCCTTACTGATCATAGAGGTGTTTATATTGACATTACACTGTTTATCTCTGATAATGGCCCTTACTGATAATAGAGCTGTTTATATTGACATTACACTGTTTATCTCTGATATTGGCCCTTACTGATCATAGAGCTGTTTATATTGACATTACACTGTTTATCTCTGATAATGGCCCTTACTGATCATAGAGCTGTTTATATTGACATTACAATGTTTATCTCTGATAATGGCCCTTACTGATCATAGAGCTGTTTATATTGACATTACACTGTTTATCTCTGATATTGGCCCTTACTGATCATAGAGCTGTTTATATTGACATTACACTGTTTATATCTGATAATGTCCCTTACTGATCATAGAGCTGTTTATATTGACATTACACTGTTTATCTCTGATATTGGCCCTTACTGATCATAGAGCTGTTTATATTGACATTACACTGTTTATCTCTGATAATGGCCCTTACTGACCATAGAGCTGTTTATATTGACATTAAACTGTTTATCTCTGATAATGGCCCTTACTGATCATAGAGCTGTTTATATTGACATTACACTGTTTATATCTGATAATGTCCCTTACTGATCATAGAGCTGTTTATATTGACATTACACTTTATCTCTGATATTGGCCCTTACTGATCATAGAGCTGTTTATATTGACATTACACTGTTTATCTCTGATAATGGCCCTGGCAGAGCATCCTATTGGAAGATTAATAGCTCTATAAAACATGAGTTGGTCCAGATGGAGATAAACAATGTAATTACACACTTCTGGAACAACGCTATAAATAACAATTCATACAGTAATAACTGGCAGGTTTTTAAGGTTGGAAAATATGCAAGAAAACGTTTGAGTGTTGTTGCCAAGACCAGGAGAGCTGAAGAAGAAAGTGTAATTACAAACATCACCTGTCTTGTTCAAAAGTCTGTTGAAAGTCTTTCAGAGGAGGATAAATCTGTTCTGTTTGATCTACAACACAAGTTGGATGATATTTATAGACTGAAAGCAGAGAGAACCTTTATCACATGTAGGTAGAAATGGCTAGAGGAGGGTGGACAAAATTCAGGTTTTAAAAATTACCACTCTAAAAATAATACAATTCAGTAATGAAATATGACCGGTCTCATCACAGATGATCCCACATTAACTGGAAGAACCTAGAAAGGTATGTTCGACAATTTAACTAAATAAATTGAATGAGGCAATGATACCCAAGCAATTCAGATTGCGGGGTTATCATAACAGTAATGTAGTTTAAATGTTTAGGGTACATTCACCACTATACTTTCCCTTAAGGCTGAAGCCACATGGGATTCACTCCCGTCAGTAATGGGTTTTACTGAATGTGCTTTGCTAAAGCAGATTTTACTGATTAATCTATTTATGATAAATCAAACCTGTATAGGCTATCTGGGAATTAACTTTCAATTAACCTGAGAGCATTGCTTCATCTAAGTTAAGTTTGGAAAAAGTTAATCATGTCTCATTGTAGATGCCCAATCAATTTGGGATATTATTTAAAAGATCCACTTGAAAAGGTAAATCTGGCAATTTCACTTGTTAGTTAAATTGAATGAGACGTCATATCCAGTTAATTGCGATTGTCTGGATATCTTACCGTGATCCACGTTTGGATTTCCCCTAGAGATGTACTGGCAATTCTTCACCACCAGGGTATAGAATGCTGGAATTAAACGGAAGTACAAAGGTCGGGACTTCCGTCGCGCTAGCGGAGGAATTTTAAACGTGGCACAGGGAGGGTAAAATGTTCCCTCTCTGTTAGCTTGCAGTAATGCTAAGCTCTTCCTAACTTTGTTCAGGAGTATCACTTCCAAGCACCAAAATAGGGTCCTCTCACAATGGAAAGGGTGGGTTTTCTAGTGACGTCTCACCTTAACCCCATTCAGCATATTCTGCTAGCGTTTATGTTGACCGGAGCGACACGGTACTTAAATACAGATACGCATACGGTCTGTCCACACTGTCTTAGTGCGGTAGACAAATTATTCGGCTCGGTCACCGGACAGTTATCTTCTAATTTCTAACCTTACTCTAGAAGTTAATATTGACCGACAGAAATAGTACCGTTTGGCCTAACGGACTAAATCTGGAATTTATCCCTCACTGCTATCGACGTACGACCGGAGCCACTCTAAATAGCTTCTCCCAATGGAAAATACACAATCACTTTGTTTAGATAGCAGGCTGTTTGTACAATTTTGTTCGCACAATTGATATATAGAATTTCACAGCAAAGTCCAATTCTATCTTAGATTCCTCACACGGGGGCTCCATAAATGTCGTGTCTTTGGGGTACCATTAAACTGAAGACATGTTTATCAATTAACTCCCTGCAATTATTATCATGCGATTAAACTGATTAATCGTTTAATTGTAATTAACTAGGAGATCGGGGCACCAAGGAAAATATTCAGATTACAAAGTTATAATTTTCCTAATATAACTTTCCTATATTATAACATTATATATTATATTCTATTATAGTATAGGCCGATTATCTTCTGGTTTAAATGATGTATTTTACCTCGCGTCCAGTCTCATTCCAAACGTCGTAAATTGTTGTATCTGCACGAACCCAGTCTTTACTAAAGTCATCCATACATCAATTGTCTTAAAATCATTTATTTACTAAACTAAGTAATTCACAGAAAGCATACAAACAGTAATTATCATCACAAAGAATCGGTAGAGTAATGTGCCCTAGTGGGCTAAACAGGCATGGCGGCCTGTTGAACAAAGGGTCATAAACGGTCAGCTGAGGAGGCACACAGAGTTCATTAATATTAACAATTGATATGCTAATCCTTTGTACATGAACGCTCACTCATTCGGGAACAACTGCAATCAATATATATTTACGCTCAGTGTGTCGTCGGGATCCTTGTTGGAGCGTCGTTCTGCTGGAGAGTTCTCTCTCTCTCTCTCTCTCTCTCGGTTAGAATGGATCTTTCAAAGCGACATTCATTAATGTCGTTATAGATGGATGTTTCGTCGGTCTTCGCGTTCAATGATATAATTTCTAGCTGCAGACTATTAATTAATATCAAAGACTTGTTCTTATTCTGTCGGTATCGATAGTCTAAAAGTTAACCTGTTAGGGCTAGGGGGCAGTATTGACACGGCCGGATAAAAAACGTACCCGATTTAATCTGGTTACTACTCCTGCCCAGTAACTAGAATATGCATATAATTATTGGCTTTGGATAGAAAACACCCTAAAGTTTCTAAAACTGTTTGAATGGTGTCTGTGAGTATAACAGAACTCATATGGCAGGCCAAAACCTGAGAAGATTCCATGCAGGAAGTGGCCTGTCTGACAAGTTGTCTTTCATCTTGTCTCTTTTTATTGATGACTGAGGATCTTTGCTATAACGTGACACTTCCTACGGCTCCCATAGGCTCTCAGAGCACGGGAAAAAGCTGAACAATATCGAGGCAGCCTCTGGCTGAAACACATTATCACTTTTGGCAAGTGGCCGTGCCCGAGTCGACCCCATGCTTTATTTTCTTTCGTCTGTTTACCTAAACCCAGATTCCCGGTCGGAATATTATCGCTTTTTTATGAGAAAAATGGCATAAAAATTGATTTTAAACAGCGGTTGACATGCTTCGAAGTACGGTAATGGAATATTTAGAATTTTTTTGTCACGAATTGCGCCATGCTCGTCACCCTTATTTACCCTTTCGGATAGTGTTTTGAACGCACGAACAAAACGCCGCTATTTGGATATAACGATGGATTATTTGGGACCAAACCAACATTTGTTATTGAAGTAGAAGTCCTGGGAGTGCATTCTGACGAAGACAGCAAAGGTAATACAATTTTTCTTATAGTAAATCTGACTTTGGTGAGTGCTAAACTTGCTGGGTGTCTAAATAGCTAGCCCTGTGATGCCGGGCTATCTACTGAGAATATTGCAAAATGTGCTTTCACCGAAAAGCTATTTTAAAATCGGACATATCAAGTGCATAGAGGAGTTCTGTATCTATAATTCTTAAAATAATTGTTATTCTTTTTGTGAACGTTTATCGTGAGTAATTTAGTAAATTCACCGGCAGTGTTCGGTGGGAATGCTAGTCACATGCTAGTCACATGCTAGTCACATGCTAATGTAAAAAGCTGGTTTTTGATATAAATATGAACTTGACATAATCTAATGTTTTGCTTTCGTTGTAAAGCCTTTTTGAAATCGGACAGTGTGGTTAGATTAACGCGAGTCTTGTCTTTAAAATGCTGTAAAATAGTCATATGTTTGAGAAATTGAAGTAATAGCATTTCTAAGGTATTTTATAACGCACCACAGGATTCCACTGGCTGTTACGTAGGTGGGACGATTTGGTGCCACCTACCATAGAGAGGTTAACCACGTGGTATAGTTCACTTTCAGTAGAGGAATTGGATGGTCAAACCTATTGGCCAACTCGCAATGGAGTGGAGGCCTGGTCCGAAGAAAGTAAATCAGGGTGGGGTTTTATAGTGAACACAGAACAGGCTTGTCACATGACGCCTGGTCCTGTCTGTGTCCCTGGGGGCGTGCCGATGACTGATTTAATCTTTGAACATAAATACATTCTATCACATTAACATCAGTACACAGCATCTCAATGTATAACAAAATAGCTTTATCCTTATTAATACATTCTATACAACCATTTGGATGCCAGTCCCACAGCTGAGGCTCTTATATCAACAGTTTTATGGTAATATTGCAATATTGTCTCTTCTGAGTATCACAAATTTGTATCAAGCGGACCAGTTCGTAGCTGGATTCTTCACCAATCTTCCATACCTTCTCCAGAACATAAATGTTGTTCGGTTCCCCAATTCTGTGAGTTGGAAGAATTTCATGTGTGTCTCTATGGGCCATGTGGCAAGAGATTCTCCTCTGGAATTTTACCACCCCTTCACACAGGGACTGGGTGGGGGGAGGTAGGTTGGGGGATGGTGCAAGGGGGAGGGGGAGGGGGTCAACTGTCCTCCCTGTACTCAAAGAGGCCAACGTCATGACACCATGTGCAGTTGCAAACTGTAGTCCAGCTTTTTAATGGCGGTTTTGGAGCAGTGGCTTCTTCCTTGCTGAGCGGCCTTTCAGGTTGTGTCGATATAGGACTCGTTTTACTGTGGATATAGATACTTTTGTACCTGTTTCCTCCAGCATCTTCACAAGGTCCTTTGCTGTTGTTCTGGGATTGATTTGCACTTTCCGCACCAAAGTACCTTCATCTCTGGGAGACAAAACGCGTCTCCTTCTTGAGCGGTATGACGGCTGCGTGGTCCCATGGTGTTTGGAAATTGCTTCGAAGGATGACCAGACTTAGGGAGGTCTACATTTTTTTCTGAGGTCTTGGCTGATTAATTTGATTTTCCCATGTGTCAAGCAAAGAGAGTTTGCAGGTAGGCCTTGAAATACATACACAGGTACACCTCCAATTCACTCAAATTATGTCCATTAGCCTATCAGAAGCTTCTAAAGCCATTACATAATTTCTGTAATTCTCAAAGCTGTTTAAAGGCACAGTCAACTTAGTGTATGTAAACTTCTGACCCACTGGAGTTGTGATACAGTGAATTATAAGTGAAATAATCTGTTTCTAAACAATTGTTGGAAAAATTACTTGTGTCATGCACAAAGTAGATGTCTTAAACAACTTGCCAAAACTATAGTTTGTTAACAAGAAATTTGTGGAGTGGTTGAAAAACGAGTTTTAATGACTCCAACCTTAGTGTATGTAAACTTCTGACTTCAACTGTATCTGTTTGACAGTAACCCTGGATGATGAATGTGTGAACGATCTTGACATCTTTTTGGGTGACCACATTGGAACATTCTAGTCTTTAAGGACATGAACTGGCAGAACAGGTTTCAGCGAAGTATGGTGTCATTGTTTTCAGGAAGGTGTACCCATGACGATAGGAGTGACTGGTGGCAGACTAAGTGCAAGGGCTGGAATGTTGTATTGTAGTATCCCTCAAATGTTGTGAATGTTGTATTGTAGTAACCAACTGTTTTTAATGGTGTTACGTAGTTGTGTTGTCATGTTGTGAATGTTGTATTGTCGTAACCAACTGTATTTAATGGTGTTACGTAGTTCTGTTGTCATGTTTTGAATGTTGCATCGTAGTAGACCTTACCCTCACCTATTTTTCAGGTGACGGAGAGACACCAGACAAGACACAGAGACAGCAACAGAAGAAAATAAAATGATGGAGAGAGACACCAGACAAGACACAGTGACAGCAACAGAAGAATATGATATGATGGAGAGACACCAGACAAGACACGGAGACAGCAACAGAAGAATAGGATATGATGGAGAGAGACACCAATCAAGACACAGAGACAGCAACAGAAGAATAGGATATGATGGAGAGACACCAGACAAGACACAGAGACAGCAACAGAATAATAGGATATGATGGAGAGACACCAGACAAGACACGGAGACAGCAACAGAAGAATAGGATATGATGGAGAGAGACACCAGACAAGACACGGCGACAGCAACAGACGACACAGAGAAAGTGATGGAGAGAGGCAGAGGGGAGAGCACACAGCAGACTGTATCAGTAAGCTGCTATAGGGATTCTAATTACTGCATTGTGTGTGTGTGTGTGTGTGTGTGTGTGTGTGTGTGTGTGTGTGTGTGTGTGTGTGTGTGTGTGTGTGTGTGTGTGTGTGTGTGTGTGTGTGTGTGTGTGTGTGTGTGTGTGTGTGTGTGTGTGTGTGTGTGTGTGTGTGTGTGTGTGTGTGAGAGAGAGAGGGTGGTTAGGTACTGTGGGATTCTTTCATCAGTTTGGTTCATTGGACAGGTCAGAGTCTATGTTTGAAGTGGTGGAGTGGGTTTTGGCAATACAATTTAGATGTATTCATGGATTTAGCTGTTGAAATTTCGTCCCAGACCCCCCTACTGGCTGTAGGCTAAGCCACCAATGTCTTCAAATCCTGGGGGAGAGAGGAGCTACTACCCCTGGGGAGAGAGGAGCTGCTACCGCTGGGGAGAGAGGAGGTGCTACCCCTGGGGAGAGAGGAGCTGCTACCCCTGGGGAGAGAGGAGGTGCTACCCCTGGGGAGAGAGGAGCTGCAACCAGGAGAGACTGCGACCATGCTCTATAAGAGCTTAACGTTTGTTGATTGTTGTGGAACGTTTGTCAGGAGCTTCAGTGATGAAGACTGCTGAACTTGCTGATGTTTCACAATATGCCA
Source organism: Salmo salar (assembly GCF_965601325.2). Lineage (NCBI taxonomy): Eukaryota > Metazoa > Chordata > Actinopteri > Salmoniformes > Salmonidae > Salmo > Salmo salar. The sequence goes on from NW_027675443.1 coordinate 1,591,324, forward strand.
TGGCCGTCTCAGTCACCAGGTCTCAACCTAATTGAACACAACCATCAATAAAACACCAAATGATGGAATTTCTTGTGGAAGAATGTGTCACATCCCTCCAATAGAGTTCCAGACAGTTGTAGAATGTATGCCAAGGCACATTGTAAGAGCTGTTAAGAGAGAGGGAGTGGAGAGAGAACAGGCAGAACCTGATATGTAAATGAGCAGAGTAAACGAAAGCAACTTCGACGACCTAATGATCATTCCAGACTCTGTTTCTATTGAGAGATAAAAGGTAAGACAACAAATGTGTATTCATGTAGTTGATGATATTGTTATGTGTATTCATATAGTTGATGATATTGTTATGTGTATTCATATAGTTGATGATATTGTTATGTGTATTCATATAGTTGATGATATTGTTATGTCTGTTCAAATAGTTGATGATATTTTCGATATAAATTAGATGTGTGGGGTGAATTCGTTCTGTGCCCATCTGTGTGCCCCAGGGTGATCGCTCCTACACTATCGAGAATCTAAAAAGGTTATTTGGCTGTCCCCACAGGAGAACCCTTTGTAGAACCCTTTTTGGTACTAGGTAGAACCCTTTTGGGTTCCATGAAGAACCCTTTCCACAGAGGGTTTTACACTGAAGCCAGAAGGGTTCTACCTGGAACCCCAAATAATCTCCTATGGGGACAGCCGGAGGACCCGTATGGAACCCTTTATTCTAAGTGTGTACTGTATCATAGGTCTATAGACTTGTCTTCTCAAAACAGGCTTAAAACACAACAAGCAACAAACATTTTCTCTTTCTAGTCTAAAGTTTATGCTTTTCACTCAGGAAGGTATGTTGTGTGAAAGAGAGACAGATAAATATTGTGGAAAGACTAACAACAAATTACACTTCCTCAAAACAGACTGTGTGTATTCATTAGTGCCCACCGTAGCAAAACGTTTGGCAACAGAAACCGTTTAGTCCACATTGTACAGTGTTTGGAGTAAACTGTTAATTTAAGTAACATTTAAAACTGCTGGCTGTGGAGTAAACTAATGAATACAACCCAGGTTGTAGCCAACAACTTGGCTGTTGATGCCTACCTGATGCTGAAACCTGAACGTAGCCTGAGGGGTATATATGATGCAAGCTAGATATACTGGTTTTCTAAAGTTAGCCAGCTTCAGTTAGCTTCACATTCCAGCTCAGGCCTCATTCATCAGAATATACAGAGTGCTGGTCATCATTAACCCTATCAGCTTCAGTTATCTTCACATTCCAGCTCAGGCCTCATCCATCAGAATATACAGAGCTCTAGTCATCAGGAAGCTGCTCTCTCATCAGAACAGAAAATATCTCAATGACTTGACATGTTCTGGTTGTTAACACTATTTATACTGATTTCTGGGTTAACACTATTTATACTGATACTGGGGTAACCCTATTGATACTAATACTGGGTTAACCCTATTTATACTGATACTGGGGTAACCCTATTGATACTGATACTGGGTTAACCCTATTGATACTGATACTGGGTTAACCCTATTTATACTGATACTGGGTTAACCCTATTTATACTGATACTGGGTTAACACTATTTATACTGATATTGGGTTAACCCTATTGATACTGATACTGGGTTAACACTATTTATACTGATTTCTGGGTTAACACTATTTATACTGATACTGGGTTAACACTATTTATACTGATACTGGGTTAACCCTATTTATACTGATACTGGGTTAACACTATTTATACTGATACTGGGTTAACACTATTTGTACTGATGCTGGGGTAACACTACTGATACTGATACTGGGTTAACACTATTGATACTGATACTGGGTTAACACTATTGATACTGATACTGGGTTAAAACTATTTATACTTATACTGGGTTAACACTATTTATACTTATACTGGGTTAACACTATTTATACTTATACTGGGTTAACACTATTTATACTGATTCTGGGTTAAAACTATTTATACTTATACTGGGTTAACACTATTTATACTGATACTGGGTTAACACTATTGATACTGATACTGGGTTAACCCTATTTATACTGATACTGGGTTAACCCTATTTATACTGATACTGGGTTATGTGGTGGCTAATTTAGGAACGGCTCACAAAGAAAGACTGTTTACTTTAGAAAGGAGTATCTACAGCCAGATAGCTTCCGCTATAAATTATCGTTCAGTTTGATCCCTAATGACGAGGTTCTAATCTCGTCCCTGGTACTTCATAGAACAAAAACACAACTTCATCCAATGGCATATATCAATTGTCAACTCTAGATACTTCCATCTCAAGCAAACCCCCTCTTGACCCCACTCCTGGACAAGCTCACTGAGGGGAGTGACCTGTGCATAGACATTGTAGAGACAAATAATTGGTTCCCCATTAATCACGCCATCCCTTCACATGGTTTAAGAATAGGTAAAGACATTCACATATGAAGACAGTTTCATTCTGTCCTCCTCTCTTGCTGATATTCAGCATAGCAACAGAGACATGTAAAAAACAAGTCTGACCTCTCCCCTCTCTGGGCCCCAGGTGATTGAGCCCCAGCTTAGGGAAACGTGCAACTGAAAGACACCAGAGTCCAAAGGACACTTTCTAATGACAAGTATCTCACATAAGCATATTATAATAATAAAACATCTTAATTATCTATGTTACCCAACTAATTCTGATTCATCCACCACAGTTAACACTATTGTTGCGATGCATAGGGTGTTTGCCTTTTTCACCAGCAACCTGGGTTCACTGCCCTGCCCCACTGTTTTCTACAATGTTAATAGCATAGGCTACCTGTTGAACAAAGAGACACAATAATATGAGGGAAAGTATTTTAGGATAATATTGGTAAGTTTTGATTAAGACTTGTCTTCTGTGTTCAGAATTTGGAGATAACCAGTCCCAGTTTAAATCACCATGAGAACCATTTCATTATTTCTCCAGAGCAGCAAGGGAATCTAGAGACTCAACCTTTGGAGAATTAGAATCACCTTTATTCACAAAGTACATTTTCACATACATATGTTGGATCTTAATTTGAGTCAGTTTGCTACAGCAGGAAAATGTGAATTATTATGTGAATTATAATTAATGGACGTTATTGTAGGGGTTGATACAAGTCTGAAGTCTGAAATTTCTAAGTGAGAATTACAAACTTCAGAAGCCTTTTTAAACCTCAAATACACTACAAGTGTATATGCTGCTGCTATTGACAGACAACATTTATAGAGAGAATACAGGCAGAAGAGTTTACTCAACGTTTCCATACTACATTATAAACAACTATGTAGAGTGAGCATAGAGCTATAAGAGAATGAACAGTGGATATACACATATACAGTAAAGTGGCTATACAGTGGATATACAGTAAAGTGGATATACAGTTGATATACAGTACAGTGGCTATACAGTTGATATACAGTACAGTGGATATACAGTTGATATACAGTACAGTGGCTATACAGTTGATATACAGTACAGTGGATATACAGTTGACATACAGTACAGTGGCTATACAGTTGATAAACAGTGGCTATAGACTTGATATATATATATATGCATGTTAACATTAGAAGCCTCCTCCCTAAGTTTGTTTTATTCACTGCCCTAGCACACTCTGCCAACCCGGATGTCGTAGCCGTGTCTGAATCCTGGCTCAGGAAGACTACCAAAAACGTTGAAATTTCCATCCCTAACTATAACATTTTCCGACAAGATAGAACTGCCAAAGGGGGCGGTGTTGCAATCTACTGCAGAGATAGTAAGACAGAACTCTGCAGGCTATCCAGGTCTGTACCCAAACAATTCGAGCTTCTACTTTTAAAAATCCACCTTTCCAGAAACAAGTCTCTCACCGTTGCCGCTTGCTATACACCACCCTCGGCCCCCAGCTGTGACCTGGACACCATATGTGAACAGATTGCCCCCAAGATCTCAGCAATCACTGCCTCATTGCCTGCATCCGTAACGGGTCTGTGGTCAAATGACCACCCCTCATCACTATCAAATGCTCCCTGAAACACTTCAGCAACCAGGTCTTCCTAATCGACCTGGCCCGGGTATCCTGGAAGGATATTGACCTCATCCTGTCAGTAGAGGATGCCTGGTCATTCTTTAAAAGTGTCTTCCCCAACATCTTCAATAAGCATGCCCATTTCAAAAAATGTAGAACCAGGAACAGATATAGCCCTTGGTTCTCTCCAGACCTGACTGCCCTTGACCAGCACAAAAACATCCTGTGGCGTTCTGCATTAGCATCGAATAGCCCCCGTGAAATGCAACTTTTCAGGGAAGTTAGAAACAAATATACACAGGCAGTTAGGAAAGCTAAGGCTAGCTTTTTCAAGCAGAAACTTGCATCCTGTAGCACAAACTCAAAAAAGTTCTGGGACACTGTTAAAGTCCATGGAGAATAAGAGCACATCCTCCCACCTGACCACTGCACTGAGGCTAGGAAACACTGTCACCACCGATAAATCCACTATGATTGATAATTTCAATAAGCCTTTTTCTACGGCTGGCCATGCTTTCCACATTGCAACCCCTACCCCGGTCAACAGCCCTGCACTCCCCACAGCAACTCGCCCAAGCCTCCCCCATTTCACCCAAATCCAGATAGCTGATGTTCTTAAAGAACTGCAAAACCTGGACCCCTACAAATCAGCCGGGCTAGACAATCTGGACCCTCTCTTTTTAAATTATCTGCCGAAATTGTATCAACCCCTATTACTAGCCTGTTCAACCTCTCTTTCGTATCGTCTGAGATTCCCAAAGATTGGAAAGCTGCCGCGATCATCCCCCTCTTCAAAGGGGGAGACACTCTAGACCCAAATTGCTACAGACCTATATCTATCCTACCCTGGATTTCTAAGGTCTTTGAAAGCCAAGTCAACAAACAGATTACCGACCATTTCGAATCATTTCGAATCCTTGCAGTCTCTATGTGGGTGCTACAGGGTTCAATTCTCGGGCCGACTCTCTTCTCTGTATACATCAATGATGTCGCTCTCGCTGCTGGTGATTCTCTGATGCACCTCTACGCAAACGACACCATTCTGTACACTTCTGGCCTTTCTTTGGACACTGTGTTAACTAACCTCCAGATGAGCTTCAATGCCATACAACTCGCCTTCCGTGGCCTCCAACTGCTCTTAAATGCAAGTAAAACTAAATGCATGCTCTTCAACCGATCACTGCCCGCACCTGCCCGTCCATCCAGCATCACTACTCTGGACGGTTCTGACTTAGAATATGTGGACAACTACAAATACCTAGGTTTCTGGTAAGACTGTTAACTCTCCTTCCAGACTCACATTAAGCATCTCCAATCCAAAATTAAATCTAGAATCGGCTTCCTATTTTGCAACAAAGCATCCTTCACTCATTCTGCCAAACATACCCTTGTAAAACTGACCATCCTACCGATCCTCGACTTCGGCGATTTCATCTATAAAATAGCCTCCAACACCCTACTCAACAAATTGGATGCATTCTGTCACAGTGCCATCCGTTTTGTCACCAAAGCCCCATATATCACCCACCACTGCAACCTGTACGCTCTCGTTGGCTGGCCATCGCTTCATACTCGTCGCCAAACCCACTGGCTCCAGGTCATCTACAAGTCTCTGCTAGGTAAAGCCACACCTTATCTCGTCTCACTGGTAACCATAGCAGCACCCACCCGTAGCACCCGCTCCAGCAGGTATATCTCACTGGTCACCCCCAAAGCCAATTCCTCCTTTGGCCACCTTTCCTTCCAGTTCTCTGCTGCCAATGACTGGAATGAACTGCAAAAATCACTGAAGCTGGAGACCCATTTCTCCCTCACTAGCTTTAAGCACCAGCTGTCAGAGCAGCTCACAGATCACTGCACCTGTACATAACCCATCTGTAAACAGCCCATCCAACTACCTCATCCCCATACTGTATTTATTTATTTATCTTGCTCTTTTGCATCCCAGTATCTATACTTGCACATTCATCTTCTGCACATCTACCATTCCAGTGTCAAATTGATATATTGTAATTACTTCGCCACCATGGCCTATATATTGCTTTACATCCCTTATCTTACCTCATTTGTACTCACTGTAAATAGATTTTTCTTTTTTCTACTGTATTATTGACTGTATGTTTGTTTATTCCATGTGTAACTCTGTGTTGTTGTATGTGTCAAACTGCTGTGCCTTATCTTGGCCAGGTCGCAGTTGTAAATGAGAACTTCCCTGGAGTGCCTACCTGGTTAAATAAAGGTGAAATAAAAATACAAATAATAATAAATACAGAACCGTGGATATACAGTTGATATATATTATAGTGGATATACAGTTGATAAACAGTACAGTGACTATAGAGTTGATATGCAGTACAGTGGCTATGCAGTTCATAAACAGTACAGTGGCTATACAGTTGATATACAGTACAGTGGCTATACAGTTGATAAACAGTGAATGTCCACATTTACAGTATCAGTATAAATATATCTAAGAGAGATGAACAGAGATTTAATGCAGTATAGTTCAGTTATTTAGTGTCCAGTTGGCTTGATGTGGTGTGCATTGTAGAGTGCATAGTCCTTTAGTCTCTATGGGCCAGGTGGCCAGTTGGTGAGGGCCACAGCATAGTCCTTTAGTCCCTATGCGCCAGGTGGCCAGTTGGTGAGGGCCACAGCCTAGTCCTTTAGTCTCTATGGGCCAGATGGCCAGTTGGTGAGGGCCACAGCATGGGGAAAGAAACTGTTCAGATGGGGGTCTATAACATCCAATCACAGAGGTTTACATTATTGCTAATAACTCAAACTGACTTATTCAGATAAAGACATAATCTCTATACCGATGTAGGATCTAAGTTTGATCACCCTGTTGCAGGAAAACGAAAATGTGTAGTGCGTTTGAGTGTATTTAAGCTTTAAAAAAAAAATCTGAAGATGATAAATTCCACTTTTCCATTTTAAAATGTTTAATTATAATCCACATAATATTTAAAAGGTCTTGTTGCTGTAGGATTATTTTCCTGCTGTAGCAAACTGGCTCAAACTGGCTTAACCTGTTAGGGTTACACGGCTGGATAAAAAACGTACCCAATTTAATCTGGTTATTACTACTGCCCAGAAACAAGAATATGCATATAATTATTGGCTTTGGATAGAAAACACCCTAAAGTTTCTAAAACTGTTTGAATGGTGTCTGTGAGTATAACAGAACTCATATGGCAGGCAAAAACCTGAGAAGATTCTGTACAGGAAGTGCCATCTCTGACCATTCCTTGGGCTTCTTGGCTCTGTTTATTGAAATCTTAGGATCTTAGCTGTAACGTGACACTTCCTACGGCTCCCATAGGCTCTCAGAACCCGGGAAAAAGCTGAATGATGTAATTCCAGCCCCTGGCTGAAAAACATTAGCGCCTTTGGTAAGTGGTCTATCAGAGGACCATCAGACTGAGGCGCGTGCACGGGGCGACACCATGTTTTTATTTTCTCTCTCTTTGTACTAAAACACGATTTCCCGGTCGGTATATTATCGCTTTTTTACGAGAAAAATGGCATAAAAATTGATTTTAAACAGCGGTTGACATGCTTCGAAGTACGGTAATGGAATATTTAGAATTTGTTTGTCACGAAACGCATCGGGCGCGTCACCCTTCTTTACCCTTTCGGATAGTGTCTTGAACGCACGAACAAAACGCCGCTATTTGGATATAACTATGGATTATTTTGAACCAAACCAACATTTGTTATTGAAGTAGAAGTCCTGGGAGTGCATTCTGATGAAGAACAGCAAAGGTAATAACATTTTCTTATAGTAAATCTGACTTTGGTGAGGGCTAAACTTGCTGGGTGTCTAAATAGCTAGCCCTGTGATGCCGGGCTATCTACTTAGAATATTGCAAAATGTGCTTTCACCGAAAACCTATTTTAAAATCGGACATAGCGAGTGCATAGAGGAGTTCTGTAGCTATAATTCTTAAAATAATTGTTATGTTTTTTGTGAACGTTTATCGTGAGTAATTTAGTAAATTCACCGGAAGTATGCTAGTTCTGAACATCACATGCTAATGTAAAAAGCTGGTTTTTGATATAAATATGAATTTGATTGAACAAAACATGCATGTATTGAATAACATAATGTCCTAACATTGTCATCTGATGAAGATCATCAAAGGTTAGTGCTGCATTTAGCTGTGATTTGGGTTTATGTGACATTCTATGCTAGCTTGAAAAATGGGTGTCTGATTATTTCTGGCTGGGTATTCTGCTGACATAATCTAATGTTTTGCTTTCGTTGTAAAGCCTTTTTGAAATCGGACAGTGTGGTTAGATTAACGAGAGTCTTGTCTTTAAAATGGTGTAAAATAGTCATATGTTTGAGAAATTTAAGTAATAGCATTTCTAAGGTATTTGAATAACGCGACACGGGATTCCACTGGCTGTTCCGTAGGTGGGACGAAATCGTCCCACTGGCCCTAGAGAAGTTAACAATATACCTCTCTCTAATGTATATGGCTATATCAGGATTCACTTTTGACCATTTGACATCTTTTATTTAATGAGTTGCCTGTGAAAGATACTTCATCTGCAAGAAAACAGGCAGCTGCAACAGTGACTTTCAGAAGTTATATGATTTCCTCACATGAATGTGAAAGGAAGTGTGTAGCCTACGCAGTTACAAAACGGCTGTTGAAACTGTGTAGCACATGTCTCGGATGATGGCTAGATGCGTTGATATGTAGGAAAGACGGGCAGACTCTCGTACTGTAGGTCTAGGCTACCTACAAACTATTATAAGGTTAGATCGACGTCAGGCATTCAAAAGTCAGAGTAGGTTTGAGCTATGATCACTTACCATGCCGACCGACCTGATGGCCTCCATTGAAAATGTAAAACATATCAGGTCTAGCCTCTTAGTGACCCTTTAAAACCTGTTAGGGCTAGGGGGCAGTATTGACACGGCTGGATAAAAAACATACCCGATTTAATCTGGTTACCACTCCTACCCAGTAACTAGAATATGCATATACTTATTACATATGGATAGAAAACACCCTAAATTTTCTAAAACTGTTTGAATGGTGTCTGTGAGTATAACAGAACTCAAATGGCAGGTCAAAACCTGAGAGATTCCTTTACAGGAAGTGGCCTGTCTGACCATTTCTTGAACTTCTTTTCCATCTCTATCATTTACTAAGGATCTCTGCTCTAACGTGACACTTCCCACGTCGTCCATAGGCGCTCAGAGCCCGGGAAAAAACAGAATGTCGTCATTCCAGCCCCAGGCTGAAACACATTATCGCCTTTCTCAAGTGGCCGATCAAGGGACTCTGGCCTTATGCGCGTGACCCCGACCGCCCCCGCCTTTGGGATTTTTTCCTCTGTTTGCCGAAAAGGAGATTCCCTGTCGGAATATTATCGCTTTTCTACGAGAAAAGTGTCGTAAAAATTGATTTTAAACAGCGGTTGACATGCTTCGAAGTACGGTAATGGAATATTTAGAATTTTATTGTCACGAATTGCGCCATGCGCGTGACACTTCTTTACTATTTCGGATAGTGTCTGGAACGCACAAACAAAACACCGCTATTCGGATATAACGATGGATTATTTTGGACCAAACCAACATTTGTTATTGAAGTAGACGTCCTGGGAGTGCATTCTGACGAAGACAACAAAAGGTAATCAAACTTTTATAATAGTAAATATGATTATGGTGAGTGCTAAACTTGCCGGGTGTCTAAATAGCGAGCCCGTGAAGCCTGGGCTATGTACTTAGAATATTGCAAAATGTGCTTTCACCAAAAAGCTATTTTAAAATCGGACATATCGAGTGCATAGAGGAGGTCTGTATCTATAATTCTTAAAATAATTGTTATGCTTTTTGTGAACGTTTATCGTGAGTAATTTAGTAAAATGTTAGCGAATTCCCCGGAAGTTTGCGGGGGGTATGCTAGTTCTGAACGTCACATGCTAATGTAAAAAGCTGGTTTTTGATATAAATATGAACTTGATTGAACAAAACATGCATGTATTGTATAACATAATGTCCTAGGGTTGTCATCTGATGAAGATCATCAAAGGTGAGTGCTGCATTTAGCTGTCTTCTGGGTTTTGGTGACATTATATGCTGGCTTGAAAAATGGGTGTCTGATTATTTCTGGCTTGGTACTCTGCTGACATAATCTAATGTTTTGCTTTCGTTGTAAAGCCTTTTTGAAATCGGACTGTGTGGTTAGATTAACGAGAGTCTTGTCTTTAAATGGCTGTAAAATAGTCATATGTTTGAGAAATTGAAGTAATAGGATTTTTAAGGTTTTGAAAATCGCGCCACAGGCTGGCAGTGGCTGTTACGTAGCCCATAGAGGTTAACACGCGAATCCCGTTAGCGGGATTGATTTGACAACAGCCAGTGAAATAGCACAGCGACAAATTCAAAAAACAAAAATCTCATAATTCAAATTTCTCACACATACAAGTATTATAGATAATTTTAAAGATAAGATTCTCGTTAATCTAACCACAGTGTCCGATTTCAAAAAGGCTTTACAGCAAAAGCAAAACATTAGATTACGTTAGCACATCATTGAGCAGGCTTTCTTTCATGATTTGTTTTATTTTGACTGGAGCAAGATTGAGCTTATCCCTGATGTGGAAACTGCCTGGAAATTCTTTCATGATGGTTTTCTCCAAATAGTAAACAGACATGCTCCATTCCGCAGGTTCAGGGTTAAAGGGAGGGATAATCCATGGTTTTCGTCTGAGCATTCTTGCATTGTTCACGACCGTAATCTAGCCTGGGCTAAAGCAAGGAAATCGTGTTCTGATGCTGGTTGGCTTGTTTTTAGGCAGTTACGAAACAAGTGTTCTTTTCTTCTTAGGAAGGCCAAGTCTGAATATTTTATGTCTGTTACCACTGATAACCTGAATGACCCTACAAAGTTTTGGAAGGCTATTAAGTCTATGTCTGGTAACAGTAATGTTAATGAATTACCGTCATGTGTATTGAAGGACTCTGTTGCTATATATGACAAAACTGAAATGCTGAATTGTTTCAATGAGCACTTTGTATCATCTGGTAGGCTGTTTGATTCAGTGTCCTCTGTCTCTGTACAACCTTGTGTGGATGAACCAGTGAGAGCTGGTCAAACTTTTAGCTTTTTGCCATTCTCAGTGCAGGTGGTACATAAAGCCCTGAAATCCTTAGATCAGAGAAAGCCTGCAGGTCCTGATCTTCTTGATCCCTGCTTTTTAAATCTGGCAGCTGATTTCATAGCTGAACCACTTACATATCTGTTTAATCTAACCCTGGAATGTAATGAAATACCAAAGATCTGGAAATCAGCATTTGTCCTGCCACTTTTAAAAGGGGGAGATCCAACTCTTTTAAATAATTATAGGCCAATCTCAAAGCTGTCACCCCTGGTGAAAATACTTGAAACCCTTGTGAGTGAACAGCTAAAATATTTTTTATTTACTAACTCTATTTTGTCAATGTACCAATCGGGTTTCAGGAAGAAGCATATCACAATTACAGCAGCCATAAAGGTTTTAAATGGTATCACTGAAGCTCTTGACAAAAAACAGCATTGTGTCTCACTTTTTATTGATCTCTCTAAGGCTTTTGATACAGTTGATCATGCTATACTAAGGCAGAGATTGTCGAGTGTAGGTCTTTCAGAGCATACAGTTGCATGGTTTGTTAACTATCTGTCTGATAGAACTCAGTGCACTCAATTTGATGGGCTTAGGTCTGTTAAATTGTCTGTCTTAAATTGTGTGCCCCAAGGCTCTGTACTTGGTCCTCTCTTATTCACTATTTATATAAATAATTTAGACAAAAATGTCCAAAATGCACAACTTCATTTTTATGCTGATGATACTGTTATTTACTGTTGTGCCTCATCTCTTACAAAAGCTTTCCAGAACTTGCAAACTGCTTTTAATACTGTTCAACATACCTTGTCTCGATTGAAGCTTATCCTCAATACTGACAAAACTAAACTACTGGTGTTTTCTAAAGCAAGAAATAGACCTCTGAACCTTTCACCTATTACTACCTGTCAGGGCAAGGAGATTGAGGTTGTAACCTCATATAAATATCTTGGAATTTTGATTGATGATGGCCTCTCTTTTAAAATGCATATTCAACAACTTAGAAAAAAATTGAAGCTGAAATTAGGATTTTATTTTAGGGATAAGGCTTGTTTTTCTTTTGAAGCCAGAAGGAGGCTAGTATCAGCTACATTTATGCCTTTACTAGACTATGGGGATAATTTATATATGAATGCTTCCGCTCAGTGTTTGAGATCAATTGACACCCTTTACCATGGCACTCTGAGATTTATTTTAAATTGCAAAACCCTTACGCACCACTGCACTTTGTATACCAGGGTTGGCTGGCCTTCTCTAGTCTCTCATAGGCTCATTCACTGGTATACTTTTATTTACAAAGCCATTTTGGGTTTACTACCTTTTTATTTGGGCATTTTTATTGTTCAGAAATGTGGTGGGTACTCTCTTCGTTCGCGGGACTTTATCCTGCTAACTGTTCCAAATGTCCAAACTGAATTTGGTAAAAGGGCTTTTATGTACTCTGCGCCATCGTCTTGGAACGCCTTACAAAATACTTTTAAACTGGAAGAACTTGTCCCGATTGGTATTTTTAAATCACTGATGAATGATCTTCAGACTGATTCCCTGACATGTCAATGTTTTTAATTTGCTGTTTTTGACTTTTGTTATATTCTTTGTGAATTCTATGGTTTTTACTAGATTACTTGTAGTTTTTCATGAGGTTTTTCTGTAATTTTTGTAATGACTTGGCGCTGCCTATCTTGGCCAGGACGCTCTTGAAAAATAGATTTTAAATCTCAATGAGCCCTTCCTGGTTAAATAAAGGTTAAATAAAATAAATAAAATAAAAACATCACCTAAACAAGAAAAGCCAAACAGCCATTTTGCAAGTAAGGAGAGGCGTCACAAAAACCACAAATACAGCTAAAATGAATTACTAACCTTTGACGATCTTCATCAGATGACACTCCCAGGACTCAATGTTAGACAATACATGTATGTTTTGTTAGATAAAGTTCATATTTATATCCAAAAACCCCATTTTACATTGGCGGGTGAAGTTCAGAAAATGTATTGCCACCCAAAACTTACGGTGAATGAGCACATCAATTTACAAAAATACTCATCATAAACGTTGATAAACTTTACAACAGTTATTGAAAGAATTATAAATATACTACTCCTTAATGCAACCGCTGTCTCAGATTTTAAAATAGCTTTTCGGCAGAAGCACATTTGTCAATATTCTGATTACATAGATCAACCATCAAAGGAAGCTATACAGTTACCCGCCAAGTCATGGCATCAATAAAACTCAGAATTAGTATTATAAATCTTCCCTTAGCTTTGCTGATCTTCATCAGAATGCACTCCCATGGCTCCTAATTCCACAAGAAATGTTTGTTTTGTTTGAAATACTCCATATTTATGTCCAAATACCTCCGTTTTGTTCGTGCGTTCAGATCACTATCCAATGGCATAACGTGCGAGTGTAAATCCAGACACGAAACGTTAAAGTGTTCCATTACCGTTCGTAGAAACATGACAAACGTTGTTTACAATCAATCCTTAGGGTCTTTTTAACATAAAACATTGATAATATTCCAACCGGACAATAGCGTATTCATTCAAGAAGAAAAAGAAGGAACGGCGCCCTCGCGGGCTCGCTCATAACCAAGTCCTTTGTCCTCAAACAGGCCACTGATTGACTGAGCTCCTATTTTCTGCCCAGTAACAGGAGACGGATGAAACAAGTTTCTAAAGGCTGTTGACAGCCAATGGAAGCCTTAGGAAGTGCAACGTGACCCCACAGACACTGAAGTTTCGATAGGGATTCAAAAGAAGAACTACAATTCTCAGATTTCCCACTTCCTGGTTGGATTTGTCTCAGGTTTTTGCCTGCCATATGAGTTCTGTTATACTCACAGACATCATTCAAACAGTTTTAGAAACTTCAGAGTGTTTTCCATCCAAGTCTACTAATAATATGCATATCCTACCTTCTGAGTCTGAGTAGGAGGCAGTTTAATTTGGGCACGTTTTTCATCCAAACGTGAAAATACTGCCCCCTATCTTTAACAGGCTCCATTCTCTGTCCTGCTACTGGTAGTCCTATAACATTATGTTGATCTGAACAGGTTTAGGCTGGTCATCTATGATATGTAGGTTATATACAGTACATTCTCTGTCCTGCTACTGGTAGGACTATAACATTATGTTGATCTGAACAGGTTTAGACTGGTCATCTATGATATGTAGGTTATATACAGTACATTCTCTGTCCTGCTACTGGTAGGACTATAACATTATGTGAACTGATCTGAACAGGTTTAGACTGGTCATCTATGATATGTAGGCTAAAGCCAAGGTATAGACCTCGATCTTCATATCACTAACAAACCTCTATTATACATTATAACCTAGTCTACTTTACATAATATAAAATCTCTTACTTGTTGCAAATAAACTTTCTGAATGGATCAATGATTTCCCCCTCAGATCAATTAGCCCTTCTGACTATATTCTCAGATATGTTTAAAAAATAACAGATTGAAAGACAATAAATAGTCTACTGTTAATGAATACAAATAATTGTGAGACATGGCCTTGTGTTGCTGTACTGTCTAGAACTACCTTAACAAACAGTGACTTATTATTATTATTATTATTATTATTATTGTTGTTGCTGTACTATCTATAACTACCTTAACAAACAGTGACTTATTATTATTATTATTATTATTATTATTATTATTGTTGTTGTACTGTCTATAACTACCTTAACAAACAGTGACTTATTATTATTATTATTATTATTATTGTTGCCGTACTGTCTAGAACTACCTTAACAAACAGTGACTTACTAGTATTATTATTATTATTATTATTATTTTTATTATTATTATTGTTGTTGCTGTACTGTCTATAACTACCTTAACAAACAGTGACTTATTAATATTATTGACAGTTACCATGGAGATGAAATGTCACAACTACATGTTCACGTGATTGCATTAAATCACATGACTGCTTCTATGTCTGTTAGTAAATGTTTTATAAGAGATAATTAATAAATGATAACAATTGACATTCAAGAATAACTGTGTTAACCACAACCAACATGTTGGATCTCTGTTTAGTTGTCACTGTGTTAACCACAACCAACATGTTGGATCTCTGTTTAGTTGTCACTGTGTTAACCACAACCAACATGTTGGATCTCTGTTTAGTTGTCACTGTGTTAACCACAACCAACATGCTGGATCTCTGTTTAGTTGTCACTGTGTTAACCACAACCAACATGTTGGATCTCTGTTTAGTTGTCACTGTGTTAACCACAACCAACATGCTGGATCTCTGTTTAGTTGTCACTGTGTTAACCACAACCAACATGCTGGATCTCTGTTTAGTTGTCACTGTGTTAACCACAACCAACATGCTGGATCTCTGTTTAGTTGTCACTGTGTTAACCACAACCAACATGCTGGATCTCTGTTTAGTTGTCACTGTGTTAACCACAACCAACATGTTGGATCTCTGTTTAGGGGTCCGTTCTCTAAAATGAGTCTCTCTGGGGAGAGAGAGGAGGTTGGGGAACATGACACCAAAGCTAAGAGGTGAGATTACAATTTTGTTTTGGAATTATTAAGAATTTATTTCAAAAATGCTATTTCTAAAAATGTTCACATTTGTTTTTTAATCAGACATGGTTGCTCTTGGCTACCTTCAATATTAGTGTCCTCAGATTATTTATTAATAGATTTTAGATGTATATAATATTTTTTTTTTCTTCTTCAAAACGCTATATATCAATTGTTTAGCTGGAATGGAATATTCGTATCTGTATTTTTGACTGTATTATGTGGTTGTCTCAGCTAGCTATCTTAAGATGAATGCACTTACTGTAAATCGCTCTGTATAAGAGCATCTGCTAAATCAGGGGTTCTCAATCCGGGGTCTGTGGAGGTACTGCAGGGGTTCCACGGCACCCTGACTGTACTCGTTGCAATGTAAGACATTAGATAGAATTTTCACATGACACGACCACTTTGCCTACTCCTAAATATTGACTAATAGGTTGGCATGCATGTATTTTTTTTACCAGTTCTGATGGTTCTTACAAGCGGAATTTTGACCATATTACCGCTATATCAAAATACTCTTCACTCCCATTTAACAACTCTAAATAGCTTTGGCATAGTAGGCATCAAGTCCCTTGCCAATAAGGTTGCCTACAACGTTGCATACAATGTTCATTTTCATCTAACACATATTACGCCCTAGATGCCTGCAATTGCCCAATTTATAGCCATGTCCAATTTAGGAATATTTTTTTAACAACGTGATGTTCCGCTCCAAAGGGATATCTTGAAATAACATGATGTAGATAATTAAATAATCAAAAGAAAAACGTGTTTATTATACACTCTTAGAAAAGAAGGTTCCTTATTGAACCAAAAAGGCTTCTATCACTTCCTTAATATATGGAACCACTAAAAGTGATATATATTTTTGGGTTCAGTGAAGAAGAACCTCTAGAGTTCTGATCAACGAAAGGTTAATGTTTTGAGGACGTGAACCCAGCAGCCCTCCAGGGGTCAGATCAATTCCTCCCGTTTTTTCCAGCGCCCGGCCCGGGATATAAACCAGCCACCTTTCAACCACAGGTCCAACTCCTGCCACAGCTCCAACTCCTTAGCCGCTGGGTGAAAACCTGAGTTAATTTTCTGAAATAAGCATGAGTTAATCTGCCAAAATGAAGACAAAATGTTTTAGAGACATACATGGTATCACTTGTTACATATAAGTATTATACATAAATCATTGCCAAAAGCACAAGACATATATTATTAATGGATTGATCATATAGAAATACACGCAGAGTGGCTTGAGGTGATCTTGGGGAATAACGACGGAATTTGTTACAGTGTTGAGACGCCAAAGTTTATTGTTCAATTTGCTTTTTGCTTTACGGTCAGGGACAGTATGTGTCACCAGATCCTTTTCACTCTCTATCCTTGTTGCATTTTGTGGTTAACCGGATTCGTCATTATCCTCGAGACGAGGGACAGATGAACGAGCTGCTAGCTAACCAAGCTAGTCAGTACAGCTAGGTAATTTTTTACTATTTTTTACATTTATTTAACCTTAACCAGGCAAGTCAGTTAAGAACAATTTGTTATTTACAATGACGGCCTACCAAAAGGCAAAAGGCTTCCTGCATGGACAGGGGGCTGGGATTATAAATAAATAAAATATAAATATAGGTTTCACGGCTGTCTGAAGAATGGGACCAAAGCGCAGCGTGTGTATCGTTCCACATTTTATTATAACTGTGAAAGTATGCAAGACATACAAATAAACTCATAAACAAAACAACAAACCGTGACGAAGAGGTGCAACATACACTAACTCAAAATACAATCTCCCACAAACCCAGGTGGGAAAAACACCTACTTAAGTATGATCTCCAATTAGAGACAATGATGACCAGCTGCCTCTAATTGGAGATCATCCCCCCCAAAAAAACAAGAAATCCAGAAACAAGAACATGACAACATAGAAAATCTAAACTAGACACAACCCCGTCACACCCTGACCTACTCTACCATAGAAAATAAAAGCTTCTATTGTCAGGACGTGACAATAGGACAAAACACACATCACAACAAGAGAGACAACAGTACATACATGTTAAGCTAGCTACTCTACCAGCAGCATCCTAGTTATTCTAGCTAGTCGGTACAGCTAGGTAAGCTAGCTAGCTACTCTACCAGCAGCATCCTAGTTATTCTAGCTACCACTACATCATCACCGGCTGCCTGCATTTCTTGTGGACCGATGGAGCTCCCCGGTTGTTTCTTCCACCTGTTAAATCCCGTGGAGGGCTTCTCCCTCTCTCATTGACGGATGCTGGCTACCTCTGTCCGGTTCTCCTCTCTTCACTAGATGGACGGTAACTTTAGTATTTAACCCTTCTATGTCCAAGGACCGAACTTTTGAATATTATTTTTGTGGTGCCTCAAGTAGGCTGGACACATTCCATTTTTAACAAAGTTTTTTTTTTTCTGATAAAAACTACTTAATTGCATCCACCATGGAGCCCAGTTTCATAACACTAACTTATGTCTCTAGTTGTGAAGTAATCGCGAAACAACATGCCATATTTTAGGTGATTTTTCACCCTGCCATCTCCTATTAGTTCTATTGAGCACCGTGGCACCAACTCACCTTCTGAACGTTCTATTCCCAGCCCATTGTTCTGCATCACAATGGCAGCATCGCTATTGGCATCAACGAGAACTGCCTGCATTCACATTGTAGGCTTACCTCAGGTAACTTATTATTAACAGGTTTACGGCTACTTTGTGAGGATGCTCCCTGTTCTCCTCAGTACAAGTTTTTATGACCTACAGTGCTAGGGATGGCTTAATAGCCATCAAACATTAAACATTTTCTGGTCATGGTTAACCATATTTGTTTTCAGAAAAAGGTATACAACCTAAACAAAACCCATGTCCCTGTCCTCTTTTTCAAGATGTGGCCGATTTAAACGGCGAAGAATAGCTTTTTTTATTAAGAAATAATTTTGACGACTTGTTGTTTCTAAATGGCTGCTGGGTAATTTGATATCCATCAAAATCTTTGTTCGTAGACATCGAATTGAGTGAATAATGAAAAAAAACTAAAAACTGTTCATTATACCACTTACAACCATAAAATAACAATTTATTACATAACAAACAATGAAACTGACATAAATCAAAAACAACATACATTTAGTTAATTATATAAAGTAAAATAGATATTTAGAAGGGTGACATTATCTGCCAAAGTAACAGCCCTGTAGACAAATAAGAGCTCTCCAGTAGGTGCCAAAAAATTCAAAGGCCATTTTCTCAAAAGTGAGGGTACAAGTTCATCAAAGTTTATTAAAGCAGATTTACTTTCCCACTGATCCTCAACTGTAGTGTATGCTATACAATTTCTAGCGCTGAGTATCTGCATATATCCAAAGTGAAAACACTATTTCGAATTTTGCTACATAAGACCGAATCGAGCCGGTCTATCACATTTGACTGTATAAAACCTAGCAGTAATACTGATTTCTCTGAGAGTAAGGCAGATATATAGCATTTAGCAAGAAAACATGATTATTTGTCTCTCTGAAATGAAACCATCAAGTGATAGATTTTAAACAAATACATGTCTGTCATTGAACAACCCCATGCCATGATTAGATAGTGAAAAAACACACCAATCTCTTTCAAAATGTCTTTAAGAAATAAAAGCTTATTAACAAACATTTCTGAAAAGTGATATATAGCGTTTTGGAATGAAACTCTTGTTTCCCCATCTGAGCTCAGAGTAGATGAGAGATGTAATGTTTTTCTCTGTTGTGTTGAAGACCAATAAAGCGGAAGAGACCAGCCTCCCCTGTTCCCAGCTGTGTGTCCATGAAGAGTGACTGCTCTATGGAACCTCCTATATTCTTTAGAGAGGGAGACTTTTCTACTGAACAAAGGTAAGAAGAACTCATGGGTCATGGTCAGTGAGTTAAACACCACTGTCTCTAGTCATTTCTCCTCTCCCATTTTCCCATTTATTTTGTTGTTTTCATAATCCATAGGCTAATCCTTTTTCCCATTTTCATAGTCCTAAAACAATGTTAAAGAAACACAACATTTCCTCCCTGTGTGTGTGTGTGTGTGTGTGTGTGTGTGTGTGTGTGTGTGTGTGTGTGTGTGTGTGAGAGTGTGTGTGTGTGTGTGTGTGTGTGTGTGTGTGTGTGTGTGTGTGTGTTTTGTCCACAGAAACCAACAGGAGAGATCCGAGTCAGATATTGTCAGTGGTCAGTCTCCCCCAAGTCATCAAACAGACCTGGACTCCATATTCAGTGTATGTGGTCCTGTTACGTACATTTGTTTTTGTTTACCTCAAGTAAAGTTGATCTGTCAATTATTCATTAATGTGTTAATGAGAAATCAAATCAAATCAAATTTATTTATATAGCCCTTCTTACATCAGCTGATATCTCAAAGTGCTGTAGAGAAACCCAGCCTAAAACCCCAAACAGCAAGCAATGCAGGTGTAGAAGCACAGTGGCTAGGAAAGGACAAAACCTAGGAAGAAACCTAGAGAGGAACCAGGCTATGAGGGGTGGCCAGTCCTCTTCTGGCTGTGCCGGGTGGAGAGTATAACAGAACATGGCCAAGATGTTCAAATGTTCATAAATGACCAGCATGGTCAAATAATAATAATCATAGTAGTTGTCGAGGGTGCAACAAGTCAGCAAATCAAGAGTAAGTGTCAGTTGGCTTTTTCATAGCCGATCTTTGAGAGTATCTCTACCGCTCCTGCTGTCTCTGGAGAGTTGAAAACAGCAGGTATGGGACAGGTAGCATGTCCGGTGAAAAGGTCAGGGTTCCATACCCGCAGGCAGAACAGTTGAAACTGGAGCAGCAGCACGGCCAGGTGGACTGGGGACAGCAAGGAGTCATCATGCCAGGTAGTCCTGAGGCATGGTCCTAGGGCTCAGGTCCTCCGAGAGAGAGAAAGAAAGAGAGGAAGAGAGAATTAGAGAGAGCATATTTAAATTCACACAGGACACCGGATAAGACAGGAGAAATACTCCAGATGTAACAGACTGACCCTAGCCCCCCGACACATAAACTACTGCAGCATAAATACTGGAGGCTGAGACAGGAGGGGTCAGGAGACACTGTGGCCCCATCTGATGATACCCCCGGACAGGGCCAAACAGGCAGGATATAACCCCACCCACTTTGCCGAAGCACAGCCCCCACACCACTAGAGGGATATCTCCAACCACCAACTTACCATCCTGAGACAAGGCTGAGTATAGCCCACATAGATATCCGCCACGGCACAACCCAAGGGGGGTGCCAATTCAGACAGGAAGACCACGTCAGTGACTCAACCCACTCAAGTGACGCACCCCTCCAAGGGACGGCATGGAAGAACACCAGTAAGCCAGTGACTCAGCCCCTGTAATAGGGTTAGAGGCAGAGAATCCCAGTGGAGAGAGGGGAACCGGCCAGGCAGAGACAGCAAGGGCGGTTCGTTGCTCCAGAGCCTTTCCGTTCACCTTCACACTCCTGGGCCAGACTACACTTAATCATAGGACCTACTGAAGAGATGAGTTTTCAGTGAAGACTTAAAGGTTGAGACTGAGTCTGCGTCTCTCACATGGGTAGGCAGACCATTCCATAAAAATGGAGCTCTATAGGAGAAAGCCCTGTCTCAAGCTGTTTGCTTAGAAATTCTAGGGACAATTAGGAGGCCTGCGTCTTGTGACCGTAGCGTACGTGTAGGTATGTACGGCAGGACCAAATTGGAAAGATAGGTAGGAGCAAGCCCATGTAATGCTTTGTAGGTTAGCAGTAAAACCTTGAAATCAGCCCTTGCCTTAACAGGAAGCCAGTGTAGGGAGGCTAGCACTGGAGTAATGTGATCAAATTTTTTGGTTCTAGTCAGGATTCTAGCAGCCATATTTAGCACTAACTGAAGTTTATTTAGTGCTTTATCCGGGTAGCCGGAAAGTAGAGCATTGCAGTAGTCCAACCTAGAAGTAACAAAAGCATGGATACATTTTAATGCATCATTTTTGGACAGAAAGTTTCTGATTTTTGCAATGTTACATAGATGGAAAAATCTGTCCTTGAAACAGTCTTGATATGTTCTTCAAAAGAGAGATCAGGGTCCAGAGTAACGCAGAGGTCCTTCACAGTTTTGTTTGAGATGACTGTACAACCATCCAGATTAATTGTCAGATTCAACAGAAGATCTCTTTGTTTCTTGGGACCTAGAACAAGCATCTCTGTTTTGTCCGAGTTTAAAAGTAGAAAGTTTGCAGCCATCCACTTCCTTATGTCTGAAACACAGGCTTCTAGCAAGGGCAATTTTGGGGCTTTACCATGTTTCATTGAAATGTACAGCTGTGTGTCATCCGCATAGCAGTGAAATTTAACATTATGTTTTCGAATGTCATCCCCAAGAGGTAAAATACATAGTGAAAACAATAGTGGTCCTAAAACAGAACTTTGAGGAACACCGAAATTTACAGTTGAATTAAAATTTTATTTTAAACAGCGTTTGACATGCTTCGAAGTACGGTAATGGAATATTTAGAATTTTTTTGTCACGATATGCGCCGGCGCATCACCCTTCGGATAGTGTCTTGAACGCAAGAACAAAACGAAGCTATTTGGATATAACTATGGATTATTTGTAACAAAAACAACATTGGGTGTTGAAGTAGAAGTCCTGGGAGTGCATTCTGACGAAGAACAGCAAAGGTAATCCAATTTTTCTTATAGTAAATCTGAGTTTGTTGAGTGCCAAACTTGGTGGGTGTCAAAATAGCTAGCCATGATGGCCGGGCTATCTACTCAGAATATTGCAAAATGTGCTTTCACTGAAAAGCTATTTTAAAATCGGACACCGCGATTGCATAACGGGAGGAGAAGAGACCAGAGAAGTCTCGACATCTGACTCCGACTCACTGCTTAATGGGGAGAACCAATTGAAAGTTTCTGTCGGCTGAATAAGCGACACCGGTTGAGCATTCCTACAGCGTTTCCCTCCAGAAGCCATGAGAAAGTTGTCCGGCTGCAGGGACCATGCGAGGGGGTTTATACTAACGTTACTATCTGTACTTACTGGTGGCACAGACGCTGTTTCATACTTTCCTACACTGAAATTACCCTTGCCTAACGATTGCGTCTGAAGCTGGGCTTGCAGCACAGCTATCCTCGCCGTAAGGCGATCGTTCTCCTGTATATTATGAGTACAACAACTGCAATTAGAAGGCATCATGTTAATGTTACTACTTAGCTTCGGCTGTTGGAACTCCTGATGAACCATGTCCAGATAAAACCTCTGGAGTGAAAAAGTTGAATGAAAAAAGTTGAGTGAGGAAAAAACTAAAAATATAAACGGTAATCAGAAAGTAAAAACCGTAAAGTTGTCAGGTAGCAAAGTAGATTGGCAACAAAACGCACAGCAGCACGTAAACAAGTCTGCAAGTTGTGACCGGAAACAGGAAATTAGAAAGCATTTCTTCTCTTGCTTATCTTATTTACTTGATTTATTTCAGTTGCTTGAAGAGAATATTATGACATTTATGAAGAACGAGCTGAAGATGTTCAAGAGGATTCTTAGTCCAGAACTCCCAGAAGGCTTTGAGAGTCAGAAGCAGGATAAGGAAGTGGTGGATGCTGAAGATGAGAAGCAGGAGAGCAGTGCCAGAGAGGGGGCTCTGAAGATCACACTGCACGTCCTGAGGAAAATGAACCAGAAGGAGCTTGCTGACACACTGGAGAAAAGTAAGAGCTGTCTGTCTCATTTTGAATGCTGTTTTATAACATTTAAAAGCTGAAGCTAATGTACAGCTAAAGTAGCTGTGTAACTCAATGATATTGTAGCAGCCTTAAGACAACACCTAGTGACCTCATCAAGTAGCAGCAGGGATGTGTTGTGTTGATTCATTTTTTGAGACAGAGAGAGGGAGAGAGAGAGAGAGACAACATTAATAATACCATCAGTAATACCAATAATAATATAATCAGTCACACCAGTCTGTAATGCATTATGAAAACATTTACACATTTATACAGTCAGTTAATAGAATAAATGATTATAATTTAAACTTCATAACAGTCCTACAATAGTGTAGGCATTAAAACAGACCTAATATTAATATCCTCTGTGTTATTTCTAGAGCCAGATGAGCTTGTTGTGATTTGCCAACGTGAACTCAAATCTAATCTAAAGAAGAAGTTTCAATGTGTATTTGAGGGGATCGCTGAACAAGGAAACCCAACACTTCTCAATAAGATCTACACAGAGCTCTACATCACAGAGGGTGGAAAAGGAGAGGTCAATAATGAACATGAGCTGAGACAGATTGAGACAACAACCAGGAAACAAGCAAGACCAGAGACTGCAATCAAATGTAACGACATCTTCAAACCCTTAACTGGACAAGACAAGCATATCAGAACTGTGCTGACAAAGGGAGTCGCTGGCATTGGAAAAACAGTCTCTGTGCAGAAGTTCATTCTGGACTGGGCTGAAGGAAAAGCAAATCAAGATGTCCAGTTTGTATTTTCATTCCCTTTTCGGGAGCTGAATTTGATGAAAGGGGAAAAACACACTTTGGTTAATCTTCTCAATCACTTCTCAATGGAAACCAAACAATCAAGAATCTCCAACTACGACAAGTACAAAGTTCTGTTCATCTTTGATGGTCTGGATGAGTGCCGACTGCCCCTAGACTTCCAGAAGAACAAGATCTGTTGGGACGTCACAGAGTCAACCTCAGTGGATGTTCTGCTGACAAATCTCATCAAGGGAAATCTTCTTCCCTCTGCTCTCCTCTGGATAACTACCCGACCTGCAGCAGCCAATAAGATCCCTTCATGGTGTGTTGACCAGGTGACAGAGGTACGAGGGTTCAATGACCCACAGAAGGAGGAGTACTTCAGGAAGAGATTCAGTGATGAGGACCTGGCCAGCAGAATCATCTCACACATAAAGACATCAAGGAGCCTCCACATCATGTGCCACATTCCAGTCTTCTGTTGGATTTCTGCAACAGTCCTTGAACACATGCTGAAACATAAGAGAGAAGAGATGCCCAAGACTCTGACTGAGATGTACACACACCTTGTGGTGTTTCATACCAAACAGAAGAATGAAAAGTATCTTGGGAAAGAAGAGACAGGTCCACACTGGAATATGGAGAGCATTCTGTCAATGGGAAAACTGGCTTTTCAACAGCTTGTCAAGGGCAATCTGATTTTCTATGAAGAAGACATTAGTGAAGCTGGCATTGATGTCAATGAAGCCTCGGTGTACTCAGGATTGTGCACACAGCTCTTTAAAGAGGAATGTGGGCTGTACCAGGTCAAGGTGTATTGCTTCGTGCATCTGAGCATTCAGGAGTTTCTGGCTGCTGTATATGTGTTCCTCTCATTCATCAACAACAATGAGAATCTCATGGACAAACTGCAAACAAAAGACGAGCCTGAAGTTACTTTCTACAAGAGTGCTGTGGATAAAGCCTTACAAAGTGAGACAGGAAACCTGGACCTGTTCCTCCGCTTCCTTCTGGGCCTCTCACTGGAGTCCAATCAGAAGCACTTACGAGGTCTACTGACAAAGACAAGAAGCAGCTCACAGAACCATGAAGAGACAGTCAAGTACATCAAGGAGAAGATCAGGGAGAATCCCTCTCCAGAGAGGTGCATCAATCTGTTCCACTGTCTGAATGAACTGAATGACCATTCTCTAGTGGAGGAGATCCAAAGCTACCTGAGATCAGGAAGTGTCTCTAGAGCCGGCCTATCACCTGCACAGTGGTCAGCTCTGGTCTTTGTGTTGCTGACTTCAGAAAAGGAGCTAGATGTGTTTGACCTGAAGAAATACTCCAGATCAGAGGAAGGTCTTCTGAGGCTGCTACCAGTGGTCAAAGCCTCCAGAGCTGTTCTGTGAGTACATAAAATGACATATAAGAATTAATCATCACAACAAAATATTCAGTTTAAAGAAAAGTATGTATTATAATATGTATATAATATTATATTGAAAAACATATTGAATCAATGCATTGATTTTCACATTGGTATAACATTGTGACCATACAATTCTAGGAGACAGAAGGTGAATCTATATGTTGTTTGAGAGAATAAACCAAATGCATCTGCCATTGTCCATCTACACTACTCGTTAAATTAACAGTTGTTAAATTTTTTATTTCACCTTTATTTAACCAGGTAGGCTAGTTGAGAACAAGTTGTCATTTACAACTGTGACCTGGCCAAGATAAAGCAAAGCAGTGCGACAAAAAGACAACAACACAGAGTTACACATGGAATAAACAAGCGTACAGTCAATAGCACAATAGAAAAATCTATATACAGTGTAAGCAAATGAAATAAGATTTGGGAGGTAAGGCAATAGATAGGTCATAGTGGCGGAATAATTACAATTTAGCAATAACACTGGAGTGAATAGATGTGCAGATGATGATGTGCAAGTTGAAATACTGGGGTGCAAAAGAGCGAAAAAAACAATATGGGAATGAGGTAGGTTGTTGGATGGGCTATTTACAGATAGGCTGTGTACAGCTGCAGCGATCGGTAAACTGCTCTGATAGCTGATATTTAAAGTTAGTGAGGGAGATATGTCTCCAACTTCAGTGATTTTTGCAATTCGTTCCAGTCATTGGCAGCAGAGAACTGGAAGGAAAGGCGGCCAAAGCCCGTGTTGACTTTGGGGATGACCAGTGAAATATACTTGCTGAAGTGCGTGCTATGGGTGGGTGTTGTTATGGTGACCAGTGAGCTGAGACAATGTGGAGCTTTACCTAGCAAAGACTTATAGATGACCTGGAGCCAGTGGGTTCAACGAATATGTAGCGAGGGCCAGCCGATGATAGCATATAGATCGCAGTGGTGGGTAGTATATGGGGCTTCGGTGACAAAACGGATGGCACTGTGATAGACTACATCCAGTTTGCTGAGTAGAGTGTTGGAGACTATTTTGTAAATTACATCATTGATATATACAGAGAAAAGAGTCGGCCCGAGAATTGAACTCTGTGGAACCCCATATAGACTGCCAGAGGTTTGGACAGCAGGCCCTCCGATTTGACACACTGAACTCTGTCTGAGAAGTAGTTGGTGAACCAGGTGAGGCAGTCATTTCAGAAACCAAGGCTGTTGAGTCTGCCGATAAGAATACGGTGATTGACAGAGTCAAAAGCTTTGGCCAGGTCGATGAAGACGGCTGCGCAGTACTGTCTTTTATTGATGGGGGTTATGATTTAATTTAGGACCATGAGCGTGGCTGAGGTGCACCCATGACCAGTTCTGAAACCAGATTGCATAGCGGAGAAAGTATGGTGGTTTTCGAAATGGTCAGTGATCTGTTTGTTAACTTGGCTTTCGAAGACTTTAGAAAGGCAAGGCAGGATGGATATACAGTTGAAGTCGAAAGATAAAATATACTTAGGTTGGAGTCATTAAAACTCCTTTTTCAACCACTCCACAAATGTATTGTTAACAAACTATAGTTTTGGCAAGTCGGTTCCTTTTAGGGCTGGGCGTCCCGCTTGCTCGTTCAAACTGCAGAGAAAGGAATCCTAAAATCTACTCCTAAACTTTGTTTCAACAAGTCAAAACAAGTTTCTATTTACTCCTCAGATACCCTAAAATGTAATCAAACTATAATATTTCTTCAGATAGAAGTATGTTCAATAGGAAACCGATTTTAGCAGGTGAGTCCTGCCTTCATAGTGCGCGCAAACACGAATTTCCAAGACTGTGTCCCTGTACTAAAACTGATATTTCTTATTCGTACTTTTTGGAGAAATGTCCTCTGGCCTGATTAAACAAAAATAGAACTATTTGGCCATAATGACCATCGTTATGTTTGGAGGAAAAAGGGGGAGGCTTGCAAGCCGAAGAACACCATCCCAACCGTGAAGAACAGCGCTGGCAGCACCATGTTGGGGGGGTGCTTTGCTGCAGGAGGGACTGGTGCACTTCACACAATAGACAGCACCATGAGGCAGGAAAATTATGTGGAAATATTGAAGCATCTCAAGACATCAGTCAGGAAGTTAAAGCTTGGTCGCAAATGGGTCTTCCAAATGGACAATGACCCCAAGCATACAGTACTTCCAAAGTTGTGGCAAAATGGCTTAAGGACAACAAGGTCAAGGTATTGGAGTGGCCATCACAAAGCCCTGACCTTAATCCCATAGAAAATGTGTGGGCGGAACTGAAAAAGCATGTGTGAGCAAGTAGGCCTACAAACCTGACTCATTTACACCAGCTCTGTCAGGAGGAATGGGCCAAAATTCACCCAACTTATTGTGGGAAGCTTGTGGAAATCTACCCGAAACATTTCGTGATACGAATAAGAGGTTGAACAGACTAGTAATAAGGGTTGCAAAATTGCGGTGGATAATTTTAGAAAGAGAGGGTCCAGATTGTCTAGCCCAGCTCATTTATAGGGGTCCAGATTTTGCAGCTCTTTCAGAACATCAGCTATCTGGATTTGGGTGAAGGAGAAGCTGGGGGGGGCTTGGGCAAGTTTCTGCGGGGGGTGCAGAGCTGTTGGCCGGGGTAGGGGTAGCCAGGTGGAAAGCAAGGCCAGCTGTTGAAAAATGCTTATTGAAATTCTCGATTATCGTAGATTTATTGGTGGTGACAATGTTTCCTAGCCTAAGTGCAGCGGGCAGCTGGGAGGAGGTGCTGTTATTCTCCATGAACTTTACAGTCTTTTGGAGTTAGTGCTACAGGATGAAAAATTCAGTTTGAAAAAGCTAGCCTTTGCTTTCCTAACTGACTGTGTATATTGGTTCCTGACTTCCCTGAAAAGTTGCAAATCGCGGGGGCTATTCTATGCTAGTGCAGTACGCAACATGATGTTTTTGTGCTGGTCAAGGGCAGTCAAGTCTGGAGTGAATCAAGGGCTATATCTGTTCTTAGTTCAATTTTTTTTGAATGGGGCATGCTTATTTAAGATGGTGAGGAAAGCACTTTTAAAGAACAACCAGTCATCCTCTACTGACGGGATGAGGTCAATATCATTCCAGGAAACCCGGGCCAGGTCGATTAGAAAGGTCCTGCTCGCTGAAGTGTTTTAGTTTGACAGTGATGAGGGGTGGTCGTTTGACGGTGGACCCATTACGGATGCAGGCAATAAGGCAGTGATCGCTGAGATCCTGGTTGGAGACAGCAAAAGTGTATTTAGAGGGCAAGTTGGTCAGGATGATATCTATGAGTGTCACGTCCTGACCAGTAAAGGGGTCATTTGTAATTGTAGTATGGTCAGGGCATGGCAGGGGGTGTTTGTTTTTTGTGTATTTTTTGTTTTTTTTTGGTTCTAGGGGATTTTGGTTCTAGTTTTCTATTTCTATGTTTCTTTTTCTATGTGTGGCCAAGTATGGCTTCCAATCAGAGGCAGGTGTCTTTCATTGTCTCTGATTGAAAGCCATACTTAGGCAGCCTGTTTTTCCTGTGCTTTTGTGGGTGGTTGTTTTCTGTATAGTCTATGTACCTTACAGAACTGTTGATTGTCGTTTGTGATTTTGTTTAAGTGTTCACTCTCTTTAAATAAATACACGAAGATGAGCACTATACCCGCTGCGTTTTGGTCCCCTTTTATCGACGCCTGTGACAATGAGGGTGTCCATGTTTATGAATTTAGGCTTGTACCTGGTAGGTTTCTTGATAATTTGTGTGAGATTGAGGGCATCTATCTTAGATTGTAGGACGGCCGGGGTGTTAAGCATATCCCAGTTTAGGTCACCTAACAGTACGAACTCTGAAGATAGATGGTGGGAAATCAACTCACATATGGTGTCCAGGGCACAGCTGGGAGCTGAGGGGGGTCTATAACAAGCGGCAACAATGAGAAACTTGTTTCTGGAAAGATACATTTTTAAAAGCTCGAACTGTTTGGGCACAGACCTGGATAGTATGACAGAATTCTGCAGGCTATCTCTACAGTAGATTGCAACTCCGCCCCCTTTGGCAGTTCTATCTTGACGGAAAATGTTGTAGTTGGGGATGGAAATTTCTGAATTTTTGGTGGCCTTCCTAAGCCAGGATTCAGACACGGCTAGGACATCAGGGTTGGCGGAGTGTGCTAAAGCAGTGAATAAAACTAACTTAGGGAGGAGGCTTCTGATGTTAACATGCATGAATCCAAGGCTTTTCCGGTTACAGAAGTCAACAAATGAGAGCGCCTGGGGAATGGGTGTAGTACTCGGGGGTAACCTCTACATCACCAGAGGAACAGAGGAGGAGTAGGATGAGGGTGCGGCTAAAGGCTATAAGGACTGGTCGTCCAGTACGTTGGGAACAGAGAATAAAAGGAGCAGATTTCTGGCCGTGGTAGAATAGATTCAGGGCATGATGTACAGACAAGGGTATGGTAGGATGCGAGTACAGTGGAGGTAAGCCTAGGCATAGAGTGACAATGAGAGAGGTTGCATCTCTGGAGGCCCCAGTTAAGCTAGTTAAGGTCTCCGCATGTGTGGGGGGTGGGACAAAAGAGCTATCTAAGGCATGTTGAGCGGGACTGGGGGCTCCACAGTAAAATAAAACAATAACAATAAACAGCAGTAGACAAGGCATATTGACATTAGAGAGAGGCATAAAGCAAACACAGGTGTTGATTTGGAGAGCTAAGACAACTGCGGGTAAGACAACAACAACAATGGGTAAACAGCTAAGGCAACAACAATGGGTAAAAGGCGATGAATGGGCAGAGAGGGTCAGTTAGGTACACACAGGACCTGAGTTTGAGGCTGGGGCCGACAGTTAAACAAAATGAAGTACCGTGTTAGTGAACAGTCCAGGAGGCATCAGCTGTGTAGCCGAGTGATCATAGGGTCCACTGAGCAGCAATAGGTGAGAAAGGGAGCCGTTCAGTAGTCGCTACTACGGTAGGCGAGCAGTAAACACTGTGTTCAGAAAGCTAGCGGGCCGGGAGACACGGCGTTCAGAAAGCTAGCGGGCCAGGGCTAGCGGATGGCTCTTCTGCAACATCGCAATGGAAAAGCATGTTGAAAACCATCGGACGATTACGCCGGCAGACCAGTCGTGATGGATCGGCTGGGCTCCGTGTCGACAATAAAGGGTCCAGGCCAATTGGCAAAAGAGGTATTGTAGCCCAAAAGTTAGCTGGTATACTTCGTTGGCTAGCCGGGAGATGGGCCTAGCTTGAGGCTAGCTGGTGCTAGCTTCGGGGCAGAGCCACTCGGTAGCAGCTAGCTAGCTGTGATGATCCGGTATAATGGTCCAGAGCTTGCGGAAGGAATCCGGTTATGTAGCGGAGAAAAGCAGTCCGATATGCTCAGAGTTGATATCGCGCTGTGCAGACTAGCAGGTATTATCCGGGATAAAAGCAGCTGGAGTTTGAGCTAAAGGTAATTGGGTGAGGCTGGTTGCAGGAACGTATATTTAATTTGAAAAATGAAAAAGAGATTGAAATAAATAGAAATATATGCAAAAAAAACTAACATGTCATGATGATCTCTTTGTCAGAATGTCAGGCTGTGGAGTCACAGAGGAAGGCTGTGCTTCTCTGGTCTCAGCTCTGAGGTCAAACCCCTCACACCTGAGAGAACTGGACCTGAGTAACAATGACCTGAAGGATTCAGGAGTGAAGCTGCTCTCTGCTGGACTGGGGAATCCCCACTGTAAACTGGAGACTCTGAGGTCAGTATTCCTGTAGTTGGTCAACAAGTGATAACTGTTCACCAGATCCACATGTGTTTACCAGGCGCACATAGTCCACACCATATGTGTTTGGACAGAGAAGATTACAGTTTTAAATGTGGTGCTATACTCCAGCATTTTAGATTTGAGATAGAATGTTTCATATTAGGTGACAGTACAGAATGTTAGCTTTAATTTAAAGGTATTCATACATATCTGTTTTACCGTTTAGATATAAAAGTACTTTATGTATGTAGTTCTCCCATTTGAAGAAGTCCTAATTATTTGTACAAATCATTTAGTCAAAAGTTTAGTGTTTGGTCCAATATTTTTTTCCTGCAGTGATTATATCAAGCTTGTGATTCCACAAACTTGTTGAATGCATTTGCAGGTTGTCTTACTTGTGTTTTGGATGATATTTTTCCTAATAGAAACTGAATGTTGAATAATGTCCTGTCACTTTAGTCCGCTCACTTGAAGAAGTCATAAGTATTTTCACCAGTTCACTCATAGTATATTAAAGTAGTCAAAGTAGTCAAAATCTTATTAAAATATCCTAAAATAAAAACATTTGAAACATCCACAATGTTGGAGTATAGAGCCACATTTAAAACGTTAGCTTCACTGTCCAAATAGATATGGTGTGGACTGTATACTCAATACAATCTAAATCTTATACCTCACTGTCTGTCTTTTGACTGATACTGCTTTTTAAACTGGTCTGGTCAGTCTACTCAAATATTTGTAATATGCATTTTTCTCTCTACAAGCAATACCTTGATAATATGTAGTTTATAATAATGATACATTCATTTATGAATAGATATGGAATGTTTCAGGACACTGATATCTGAATATGTTGAAAAAATATACTGCCACTATTTTCACCACCAAAGAATAGCAGTGTGATTTTAATATGATTTGACTCTTTGCAGGCTGTCAGACTGTCTAGTCACAGAGGAAGGCTGTGTTTCTCTGGTCTCAGCTCTGAGGTCAAACCCCTCACACCTGAGAGAGCTGGACCTGAGTAACAATGACCTGAAGGATTCAGGAGTGAAGCTGCTCTCTGCTGGACTGGGGAATCCCCACTGTAAACTGGAGACTCTGAGGTCAGTATTCCTGTAGTTGGTCAACAAGTGATAACTGTTCACCAGATCCACATGTGTTTACCAGGCACACATAGTCCACACCATATGTGTTTGGACCGTGAAGATTACAGTTTTAAATGTGGTGCTATGCTCCAGCATTTTGGATTTCAGATCGAATGTTTCATGTTAAGTGACAGTACAGAATGTCACCCTTTATTTGAGGGTTTTCATACATATCTGTGCTACCGTTTAGAAATGAAAGCATTTTCTATATCTAGATCTCCCATTTGAAGAAGTCTTAATTATTTGGATAAATTCACTTATATTGTATTAAAGTAGTCATCATTTAAGTATTTGGTCCCATATTCCATTCCTGCAGTGATTACATTGAGCTTGTGATTCTACTAACTTGTTAAATGTATTTGCAGTTTGTCTTGGTTGTGTTTTGGATGATGTTTTTCCTAATAGAAACTGAATGGTGAATAATGTCCTGTCATTTTGGAGTCACTTCACTTGTATTGTCAGTAAGAATAGAAGATGTTTCTGAACACTTCTACATTCATGTGGATGCTACCATGATTATGAATAATCATGAATGAATCGTGAATGATGATCAATGAGAAAGTTACAGAGGCACAAAGATCAGAATAAATGCTAACCTCTCATGTTATTGGTAATGGTGAGAGGTTAGCATGTTTTGGTGTAGCCTCTGTTGTTGGTAATGGTGAGAGGTTATCATGTTTTGGTGTAGCCTCTGTTGTTGGTAATGGTGAGAGGTTATCATGTTTTGTTGTAGTCTCTGTTATTGGTAATGGTGAGAGGTTAGCATGTTTTGTTGTAGCCTCTGTTATTGGTAATGGTGAGAGGTTAGCATGTTTTGTTGTAGCCTCTGTTATTGGTAATGGTGAGAGGTTAGCATGTTTTGTTGTAGCCTCTGTTATTGGTAATGGTGAGAGGTTAGCTGTTTTGTTGTAGCCTCTGTAACTTTCTCACTCATCATTTTTCATGATTGATTTATGATTTGTATTAATCATGGCATCATCAGGATCAATTTAGTAGTGTTTAGAAACATGTTATCTACACACTTAAACAGACAATTACCCCAGTCATCATCCAGCATTCAGTTACTTTTGGGCAAAACATAACCCAAAACAAACTGCAAATTCAACCATATTTACAACCAAATACTCATCTGTTGACTACTTTAATACTCTATAAGAAAATGTTTCAGAATACCTATGACTTCTGCAAATGGGCGGACTAAATCAAATCAAATATAACAATTGCGCCTAATACAACAGGTGCAGACCTTACAGTGAAATGCTTACTTACAAGCATTAAGGATACTCCCCTTTTTTTAAATGTTGCCTAAAACGACACATCTAACTGCCTGTAGCTCAGGACCTGAAGCAAGGATATGCATATTCTTGATACCATTTGAAAGGAAACACTTTGAAGTTTGTGGAAATGTGAAATGAATGGAAGAAAATATAACACATTAGATCTGGTAAAAGATAATACAAAGATAAACCAAGCGTTTTTTTTGTACCATCATCTTTGAAATACAAGAGAAAGGCCATACTGTATTATTCCAGCCCAGGCACAATTTAGATTTTGGCCACTAGATGACAGCAGTGTATGTGCAAACTTTTAGGCCGATCCAATGAACCATTACATTTCTGTTCAAAATGTGTGTGTCAAGACTGCCAAATGTGCCTAATTGGTTTATTAATAACTTTTCAAGTTCATAACTGTGCACTCTCCTCAAACAACAGAATGGTATTATTTCACTGTAATAGCTACTGTACATTGGACAGTACAGTTAGATTAACAAGAATTTAAGCTTTCTGCCAATATCAGATATGTCTATGTTCTGGGAAATTGTCTTGTTACTTACATCCTCATGCTAATCACATTAGCCTACAACAATTAATTCGTATTTTTTATTTAACCTTTATTTGACTTGGCAAGTCAGTTAAGAACAAAATGACGGCCTACCCCAGCCAAATGCAGACGACGTTGGGCCAATTGTGCGCTGCCCTATGGGACTCCCAGTCACTGCTGGATGTGATGCAGCCTGGATTCGAACCAGGGACTGCATTGACACCTCTTGCACTGAGATGCAGTGCCTTAGACCGATGCGGCACTGGGAAGCCCTAACAATGCAGTTTTAAGAAAAATACGTTTTAAGTAAAAAATAGATACGTAAGTAAAAATAACAAATAATTAAAGAGCAGCAGTAAAAAAACAGCAGCGAGGCTATATACAGGGGCTACCGGTACAGAGTCAATGTACCGGTACCAGAGTCAATGAGCACAGGTTGGTTGAGATAATTGAGGTAATATGCGCATGTAGGTAGAGTTAAAGTGACTACGCATGGATAATAAAAAGAGAGTAGCAGCAGCATAAGAGTAGCAGTAGCCATTTGATTAGCTGTTCAGGAGTCTTATGGCTTGGGGGTAGAAGCTGTTTAGAACCCTCTTGGACCTAGACTTGGCGCTCCAGTACCGCTTGCCGTGCGGTAGCAGAGAGAACAGTCTATGACTAGGGTGGCTGGAGTCTTTGACAATTTTAGGCCTTCCTCTGACACCGCCTGGTATAGAGGTCCTGGATGGCAGTAAGCTTGGCCCCAGTGGTGTATTGGGCCATTCGCACTACCCTCTGTAGTGCCTTGCGGTCGGAGGCCGAGCAGTTGCCCTACCAGGCAGTGATGCAACCAGTCAGAATGCTCTCGATGGTGCAGCTGTAGAACGTTTTGAGGATCTGAGGACCCATCCTAAATCTTTTCAGTCTCCTGAGGGGGAATAGGCTTTGTCATGCCCTCTTCACGACTGTCTTGGTCTGTTTGGACCATGATAGTTTGTTGGTGATGTGGACACCAAGGAACTTGAAGCTCTCAACCTGCTCCACTACAACACCATCGATGAGAATGGGGGCGTGCTCGGTCCTCCTTTTCCTGTAGTCCACAATCATCTCCTTTGTCTTGATCATGTTGAGGGAGAGGTTGTTATCCTGGCAACACATGGCCAGGTCTCTGACCAACTCCCTATAGGCTGTTTCATCGTTTTCTGTGATCAGGCCTACCACTGTCGTGTCGTCGGCAAACTTAATGATGGTGTTGGAGTCATGCCTGGCCATGAAGTCATGGGTGAACAGGGAGTACACGAGGGAACTAAGCACGCACCCCTGAGGGGCCCCCGTGCTGAGGATCAGCATGGCAGATGTGTTGTTACCTACCCTTACCTCCTGGGGGCGGCCCGTCAGGTAGTCCAGAATCCAGTTGCAGAGGGAGGTGTTTAGTCCCAGGGTCCTTAGCTTAGTGATGAGCTCTGAGGGCACTATGATGTTAAACGCTGAGCTGCAGTCAATGAATAGCATTCTCACATAGGTGTTCCTTTTGTCCAGGTGGGAAAGGGCAGTGTGGAGTGCAATAGAGATTGCGTCATCTGTGGATCTGTTGGGGTGGTATGCAAATTGGAGTGGGTCTAGGGTTTCTGGGATAATGGTGTTGATGTGAGCCATGACCAGCCTTTCAATGCACTTCATGGCTACAGATGTGAGTGCTACGGGTCGGTAGTCATTTAGGCAGGCTACCTTAGTGTTCTTTGGCGCAGGGACTATGATGGTCTGCTTGAAACATGTTGGTATTACAGACTCAGTCAGGGACAGGTTGAAAATGTCAGTGAAGACACTTGTCAGTTGGTTAGCACATGCTCGGAGTACACGTCCTGGTAATCCATCTGGCTCTGCGGCCTTGTGAATGTTGACCTAATTAAAGTTGTACTCACAACAGCTACGGAGAGCGTGATCCCACAGTTGTCCAGAACAGCTGATGCTCTCATGCATGCTTCAGTGTTGCTTGCCTTGAAGCGAGCATGGAAGTAACTTAACTCATCTGGTAGGCTCGTGTCACTGGGCAGCTAGCGTCTGTGCTTCCCTTTGTCTGTAATAGTTTGCAAGCCCTGCCACATCCGACGAGCATCGGTGCCGGTGTAGTATGACTCGATTTTAGTCCTGTATTGAGGCTTTTCCCGTTTGATGGTTCGTCGGAGGGCATAGCGGGATTTCCTATAAGCTTCCGTGTTAGAGTCCCGCTCCTTGAAAGAGGCAGCTCTTTAACTCAGTGCGGATGTTGCCTGTAATCCTTGGCTTCTGGTTGGGGTATGTACGTACGGTCACTGTGGGGACGACGTCATCGATGCATTTATTGATGAAGCCAATGACTGATGTGGTGTACTCCTCAATGCCATCGGAAGAATCCCGGAACATATTCCAGTCTGTGATATCAAAACAGTCCTGTAGTTTAGCATCTGCTTCATCTGACCACTTTTTTATTGATCTAGTCACTTGTGCTTCCTGCTTTAGATTTTGCTTGTAAGCAGGAATCAGGAGGATGGAATTATGGACAGATTTGCCAAATGGAGGGTGAGGGAGAGCTTTGTATGCATCTCTGTGTGTGGAGTAAAGGTGATGTAGAGTTTTTTTTTCTGGGTGTCCTGTTAGGTTATGGCCGTATACAGCTCATTGAGTGCGGTCTTAGTGCCAGCATCGATTTTTGGTGGTAAATAGACAGCTACAAAGAATATAAATGAAAACTCTCTTGGTAAATAGGTCGATAGCTTATCATGAGATACTCTACCTCAGGCGAGAAACACCTCAAGACTTCCATACTATTAGATTCTGTTCACCAGCTGTTGTTTACAAATATACACAGACCGTCATTCCTTGTCTTACCGGAGGCGGCTGTTCTACCTTGCCAATGCAGCGTAAAACCCGCCAGCTGTATTTTATCCATGTCATCGTTCAGCCACGACTCGGTGAAACAATAGATATTCGTGATCGTAGTTCGTCTATTTTGTTATCCAATGATTGTACGTTGGCTAATAGGACTGATGCTAGAGGCAGATTACCCACTCACCGTCGGATCCCCGACCTACGTCCCCGATATCTCTGTCTCTTTCTCATGTGAATCACGGGGATTTGGGCCTTGTCGGGTGTCAAAAGTACATCCTTCGCGTCCGACTTGTTAAAGAAAAAATCTTTGTCCAGCACGAGGTGAGTAATTGCTGTCCTGACATCTAGAAGCTATTTTTGGTCATAAGAGACAGTGGCAGAAACATTATGTACAAAATAAGTTACGAATAAAAAAAAATGTACTGCAGCTATTTTCACCACAAAGAATAGCAGTGTGATTTTAATATGATTTGACTCTTTGCAGGCTGTCAGGCTGTCTAGTCACAGAGGAAGGCTGTGCTTCTCTGGTCTCAGCTCTGAGGTCAAACCCCTCACACCTGAGAGAGCTGGACCTGAGCTACAATCACCCAGGAGACTCAGGAGTCAGGCTGCTCTCTGCTGGACTGGAGGATCCACACTGCAGACTGGAGAAACTCAAGTATTTATAGGGTTTATGTCAATGTTCATATCAGACATGTTTGACTTATCAGGCTAGTTAAGACAAACATTCTGACCACCACTTGGACAAAGTTATATGCTGTGTGTGTGTGTGTGTGTGTGTGTGTGTGTGTGTGTGTGTGTGTGTGTGTGTGTGTGTGTGTGTGTGTGTGTGTGTGTGTGTGTGTGTGTGTGTGTGTGTGTGTCCTGTGTGAGTTTAGGTGTATCACTCAATGACTGTCTGTTCTTCTGCTTACCGCTACAGTGTGGAACATGGTGGAGAGAACACAATGAAACCTGGGCTTAGAAAATGTGAGTGTTGACTGCTGTTAAGAATAAGTCTTAATTCAAGTTAAGTCAAAGACCACCATCATTACTTACTTGGTCATATTAAATATCAGCTGTAGTTCTACAGAAGCAGGAATCAGGGACATCAAAGTTTACAAAGAGTTGCTTTGAATATGTGAGTGTGTCTGTGTATGTGTGTATGTGTGTATGTGTGTATGTGTGTATGTGTGTGTGTGTGTGTGTGTGTGTGTGTGTGTGTGTGTGTGTGTGTGTGTGTGTGTGTGTGTGTGTGTGTGTGTGTGTGTGTGCGTGTGTGTGAATGATGATTTCTAATATTGTGTCTGGTTTCATCCATCAGATGTCTGTGATCTCACACTGGACCCAAACACAGTAAACAGACACCTCTCTCTGTCTGAGGAGAACAGAAAGGTGACATGTAGGAGAGAGGAGCAGCCGTATCCTGATCACCCAGAGAGATTTGAGGACTGTAGACAGGTGCTGTGTAGAGAGGGTCTGACTGGGCGCTGTTACTGGGAGGTAGAGTGGAGTGTGAGAAGGTCTGATATAGGAG
This sequence comes from Salmo salar, assembly GCF_965601325.2. Lineage (NCBI taxonomy): Eukaryota > Metazoa > Chordata > Actinopteri > Salmoniformes > Salmonidae > Salmo > Salmo salar. Next base: position 1,629,999 of record NW_027675443.1, read on the forward strand.
TGACATATAAAGGAATCAACAGGAGAGGAGTGGTTGAGGAATGTGGTCTTGGATACAATGACAAGTCCTGGAGTCTGGACTGCTCTGACAACAGTTACATTGCCTGTCACAATAATAATGACACTACCATAGACGTCCCCTCCTCCAGCTCCCACAGAGTAGGAGTGTATCTGGACTGGCCAGCCGGAACTCTGTCCTTCTATAGAGCTTCCTCTGACACACTGACCCACCTGTACACATTCCACACCACATTCACTGAGCCCCTCTATCCAGGGTTTAGGGTTTATGATGACTCCTCAGTGTCCCTGTGTCAGGTTGTCCCTGTGTCAAACACAACATGATGTTTCACTCTAATCAGGGTCATGTTCAGTAAGACACACTGGAGCAACAATGTAGAATATCTCTCTAGTCATGTTCAGTAAGACACACTGGAGCAACAATGTAGAATATCTCTCTAGTCATGTTCAGTAATTGATCGCAATATGACAGTACAGTTCAGTTGAACAGGAAGCTTTTATGATCACACACACACTCACTAATCATTCTGTTTCTACTACTGTATGATGCTGTAAACACACACACTCACTAATCATTCTGTTGCTACTACTGTATGATGCTGTACACACTCACTAATCATTCTGTTACTACTACTGTATGATGCTGTACACACTCACTAATCATTCTGTTGCTACTACTGTATGATGCTGTACACACACACTCACTAATCATTCTGTTTCTACTACTGTATGATGCTGTACACACACACTCACTAATCATTCTGTTGCTACTACTGTATGATGCTGTACACACTCACTAATCATTCTGTTACTACTACTGTATGATGCTGTAAACACACACGTACACATGGATTTAGTGTTGTAGATACAGTTGAAGTCGGAAGTTTACATACACCTTAGCCAAATACATTTAAACTCAGTTTTTCACAATTCCTCACATTTAATCCTAGTCTTAGGTCAGTTAGGATCACCACTTTATTTTATGAATGTGAAATGTCAGAGTGATGGTAGAGAGAAGGATTTATTTCAGCTTTTATTTCTTTCATCACATTCCCAGTGGGTCAGAAGTTTACATACACTCAATTAGATTTGGTAGCATTACCTTTACATTTTTTAACTTGGGTCTCATATTTTGGGTAGCCTTCCACAAGCTTCCCACAATAAGTTGGGTGAATTTCGGCCCATTCCTCTCGACAGAGCTGGTGTAACTGAGTCAGGTTTGTAGGCCTCCTTGCTCGCACATGCTTTTTCAGTTCTGACCACAAATTTTCTATAGGCTTGAGGTCAGTGCTTTGTGATGGCCGCTCCAATATCTTGACGTTGTTGTCAAACTTTGGAAGTATGCTTGTGGTCATTGTCCATTTGGAAGACCCATTTGCGACCAAGCTTTAACTTCCTGACTGATGTCTTGACATGTTGTTTCAATATATCCACATAATTTTCCTGCCTCATGATGCCATCTATTTTGTGAAGTGCACCAGTCCCTCCTGCAAAGCACCGCCACAACATGATGCTGCCACCCCCGGGCTTCACGGTTGGGATGGTGTTCTTTGGCTTGCAAGCCTCCCCCTTTTTCCTCCAAACATAATGGTGGTACTTATGGCCAAACAGTTCTTTTTTTGTTTCATCAAACCAGAGGACATTTTTCCAAAAAGTACGATCTTTGTCCCCATGTGCAGTTGCAAACCGTATTCTGTTTTTTATATGGCATTTTGGAGCAGTGGCTTCTTCCTTGCTGAGCGGCCTTTCAGGTTATGTCGATATAGGACTCGTTTTACAGTGGATATAGATACTTTTGTACCTGTTTCCTCCAGCATCTTCACAATGTCCTTTGCTGTTGCTCTGGGATTGATTTGCACTTCTTGCACCAAAGTACGTTCATCTCCAGGAGACAGAACACGTCTCCTTCCTGAGCGGTATGACGGCTACGTGGTCCCATGGTGTTTATACTTGAGTACTATTGTTTGTACAGATGAACGTGGTACCTTCAGGCATTTGGAAATTGCTCCCAAGGATGAACCAGACTTGTAGAGGTCTATCAGAAGCTTCTAAAGCCATGACATAATTTTCGGGAATTTCCAAGCTGTTTAATGGCACAGTCTACTTACTGGATGTAAACCTCTGACCCACTGGAATTGTGATACAGTGAATTATAAGTGAAATAATCTGTCTGTAAACAATTGTTGGAAAGTAGATGTCCTAACCGACTTGCCAAAACGATAGTTTGTTAACAAGAAATTTGTGGAGTGGTTGAAAAACTAGTTTTAATGACTCCAACCTAAGTGTATGTAAACTTCCGATTTCAACTGTATGTGGTAGTGGAGTAGGGGCCTGAAGGCACACATTGTGTGTTGTGAAATATGTTGTGAATGTATTGTAATGTTTTTAAAATGTTGCCGAACCCCAGGAAGAGTAGCTCCTGCAGTAGCTAATGGGGATCCATAAATAAATATATCATAAATACAATTACTTCTAATACCTCTGGGATGTTGTCCTCTTTTTTCTCTGACTCTGATCACGGACTTCTAATACCTCTTGGATGTTGTCCTCTTTTTACAGACTTCTAATACCTCTTGGATGAAGTCTTCTTTGCAGGCGAGGACCATGTACTTCTTCATGTGACCTCATCAAAAACCTGAAAGAGTGGAGGTATTAGTTTCCATCCTAGCCAGGGGACCAGACCCATAGACTGGAGGTATTGGTTTCCATCCTGGCCAGGGGACCAGACCCATAGACTGGAGGTATTGGTTTCCATCCTAGCCAGGGGACCAGACCCATAGACTGGAGGTATTAGTTTCCATCCTAGCCAGGGGACCAGACCCATAGACTGGAGGTATTGGTTTCCATCCTGGCCAGGGGACCAGACCCATAGACTGGAGGTATTAGTTTCCATCCTAGCCAGGGGACCAGACCCATAGACTGGAGGTATTGGTTTCCATCCTGGCCAGGGGACCAGACCCATAGACTGGAGGTATTGGTTTCCATCCTAGCCAGGGGACCAGACCCATAGACTGGAGGTATTAGTTTCCATCCTAGCCAGGGGACCAGACCCATAGACTGGAGGTATTAGTTTCCATCCTGGCCAGGGGACCAGACCCATAGACTGGAGGTATTAGTTTCCATCCTGGCCAGGGGACCAGACCCATAGACTGGAGGTATTGGTTTCCATCCTAGCCAGGGGACCAGACCCATAGACTGGAGGTATTAGTTTCCATCCTAGCCAGGGGACCAGACCCATAGACTGGAGGTATTGGTTTCCATCCTAGCCAGGGGACCAGACCCATAGACTGGAAGTATTAGTTTCCATCCTAGCCAGGGGACCAGACCCATAGACTGGAGGTATTAGTTTCCATCCTAGCCAGGGGACCAGACCCATAGACTGGAGGTATTAGTTTCCATCCTAGCCAGGGGACCAGACCCATAGACTGGAGGTATTAGTTTCCATCCTGGCCAGGGGACCAGACCCATACACTGGAGGTATTAGTTTCCATCCTAGCCAGGGGACCAGACCCATAGACTGGAGGTATTGGTTTCCATCCTGGCAATGGGACCAGACTCATAGACTGGAGGTTTTAGTTTCCATCCCAGTGTTGCTGTGGACACTGGGTAATCTGACTAACACACACAACAGTTTGACCTCTCTGTGATACTGTAGGATTACTTATGTTACTATTCTGAGTCAATTCAGGTAGCACTTAATGTCCTGTGTTTGTGTTAACCATGGCAACCAGCATTGTAAATAAAGAGATGTGCAGAAAGATAATCAGACTCTGTGTCTGTGGATCCTTTCCCCTTGTATGTATGTTTCATATCAGACTCTGTGTCTGTGGATCCTTTCCCCTTGTATGTATGTTTCATATCAGACTCTGTGTCTGTGGATCCTTTCCCCTTGTATGTATGTTTCATATCAGACTCTGTGGATCCTTTCCCCTTGTATGTATGTTTCATATCAGACTCTGTGTCTGTGGATCCTTTCCCCTTGTATGTATGTTTCATATCAGACTCTGTGGATCCTTTCCCCTTGTATGTATGTTTCATATCAGACTCTGTGGATCCTTTCCCCTTGTATGAATGTTTCATATCAGACTCTGTGGATCCTTTCCCCTTGTATGTATGTTTCATATCAGACTCTGTGTCTGTGGATCCTTTCCCCTTGTATGTATGTTTCATATCAGACTCTGTGGATCCTTTCCCCTTGTATGTATGTTTCATATCAGACTCTGTGTCTGTGGATCCTTTCCCCTTGTATGTATGTTTCATATCAGACTCTGTGTCTGTGGATCCTGTCCCCTTGTATGTATGTTTCATATCAGACTGTGTCTGTGGATCCTTTCCCCTTGTATGTATGTTTCATATCAGACTCTGTGTCTGTGGATCCTTTCCCCTTGTATGTATGTTTCATATCAGACTGTGTCTGTGGATCCTTTCCCCTTGTATGTATGTTTCATATCAGACTCTGTGTCTGTGGATCCTGTCCCCTTGTATGTATGTTTCATATCAGACTCTGTGTCTGTGGATCCTTTCCCCTTGTATGTATGTTTCATATCAGACTGTGTCTGTGGATCCTTTCCCCTTGTATGTATGTTTCATATCAGACTCTGTGGATCCTTTCCCCTTGTATGTATGTTTCATATCAGACTCTGTGGATCCTTTCCCCTTGTATGTATGTTTCATATCAGACTCTGTGGATCCTTTCCCCTTGTATGAATGTTTCATATCAGACTCTGTGGATCCTTTCCCCTTGTATGTATGTTTCATATCAGACTCTGTGTCTGTGGATCCTTTCCCCTTGTATGTATGTTTCATATCAGACTCTGTGGATCCTTTCCCCTTGTATGTATGTTTCATATCAGACTCTGTGTCTGTGGATCCTGTCCCCTTGTATGTATGTTTCATATCAGACTGTGTCTGTGGATCCTTTCCCCTTGTATGTATGTTTCATATCAGACTCTGTGTCTGTGGATCCTTTCCCCTTGTATGTATGTTTCATATCAGACTCTGTGTCTGTGGATCCTTTCCCCTTGTATGTATGTTTCATATCAGACTGTGTCTGTGGATCCTTTCCCCTTGTATGTATGTTTCATATCAGACTCTGTGTCTGTGGATCCTTTCCCCTTGTATGTATGTTTCATATCAGACTCTGTGTCTGTGGATCCTGTCCCCTTGTATGTATGTTTCATATCAGACTCTGTGGATCCTTTCCCCTTGTATGTATGTTTCATATCAGACTCTGTGTCTGTGGATCCTTTACCCTGGTATGTATGTTTCATATCAGACTCTGTGGATCCTTTCCCCTTGTATGTATGTTTCATATCAGACTCTGTGGATCCTTTCCCCTTGTATGTATGTTTCATATCAGCCTCTGTGTCTGTGGATCCTTTACCCTTGTATATATGTTTCATATCAGATTGTGTCTGTGGATCCTTTCCCCTTGTATGTATGTTTCATATCAGACTGTGTCTGTGGATCCTTTCCCCTTGTATGTATGTTTCATATCAGACACGCCCATCTTTTCAAAGAAACACCATTTCATTCAGTCGCTAATTGACTAAAATAAGGAGTGCTTCAGTCCTTGTTTCGTTTTCACTTGTTATTACCAGGTAAAAAACCAACAACCATGGATAACCACAAGGAGAATAAGGTGAGGAAACAGTCCATTTCAGCCAGGTCCATCTTTTTAAAGAAACACAATTTATTTACATCTCTAGGGCTCCCGAGTGGCGCAGTGGTCTATGGCGCTGCATCTCAGTGCTAGAGGTGTCACTACAGACACCCTGGTTCGAATCCAGGCTGTATCACAACAGGGGCGGAGCCAGAGGGGTGTCCGGGGTGGCATTCAGATGCCAGGGGTGTCCAGTGCCACCCCGGACACCCCTCGGGCTAGGTGCTGATTTGCCACCCTGGGTGCAACCCCAAAATGTAATTTGCTACTGACAGTTGATCTCATTTCACCTCTTGTTGAAATAAGCATTTACAGTGTTGTAAGTTACAGTATACGAATGTTTAGCTAATGTGGGGTAACTAGTAGGCTACAGCTGTCAGTGTTCAGCAAGTTAACATTCAGCAATTTGAAATCCATTAACTCAGTTAGATTTTCGTACTTGACCTCAAAACGAACAATTATTATTATCAATCTGGTAACGTTACTCAACAGATTACCACAATATGCAGATAGCTTGTTTGCTATCGGAAAGGTGTAAGACATTATAGCTAGCTAAGTTACTTACTGCAGAGTAGGGCCATGATCTAACAAGTAACTTAGGCTGGTAGTTGATTTTAAGGTACAGTTATGATAATGGGGATTTGTAACTAAGATTGAGATTGGACTAAAATGTGGGTAATTGGATGCTTAGATGTAACCACAGACTGACGTATTTATGCATAGGGTCAATTAAACATGAAAAGAAAGGGAGAGATATCAGACTTCTTTTTAAAGAAGCACAAACAGGCAGATCAGGTGCAAACAGACCCAGTCTAGCATCACCAGGGGATCCCAGAGCAGCTCCCTACCTGAGGCTAGTCAGAGTCAGTGTGGTCAGACTTCACAAGGACCCAGTCTACCACCACCAGGTCAGAGCAGCTCCCTACCTGAGGCTAGTCAGAGTCAGTGTGGTCAGACTTCACAAGGACCCAGTCTACCACCACCAGGTCAGAGCATCTACCAGGCAGTCGGTCACATGCCCAGTTCAGAATTTAAGTTGAGCTTCAGCTTGTAATAGATGATTTTGTCAGATTAAGCCTCACTTTAAAATGTTGGTTGTTGATTCATGTGTGTTCTTGTTCTGATAGCTGTGTCATTTTTATTGTGATTATACACTAATGGTTGTTGTGTTATTGTAATGTAATAGATGTATCAAGGGATGACACAGAGACCTCTGGCTCTGAACAAGACAGTGAGCCAGAGCTGCCAGGAGATGTCATCGAGCCCCTCCCAACTGCATCAAGCACCATATATGCTGCTCCAAAAGGACCCAATGGTAGGCCAGGCCTATACTTTAAACTACACATTTTAGTTAGCAGCTGTTAGTATCTAATCTTGTGGATCCCTTATTAATGATACATTTCCATGGAGATATGACACATTATTTAACGTGTATTTCAGACATTTCAAGATCCAGAGAAGAGGGTCCTGTACAGCCGTGTTTGAAAACATTTCCCATAACTCAGCATTGTTCTAGGAAAAGGGCTTTCAACAGCTCCTGGTATAAAGACAATTCATGGCTTGAATATTCTGTAAGTCAAGGTTCTACTTATTGTTTCGCCTTCAGTGGATGAGGGTGATGACTACAACAACGATGGTGATATTGATGGAGGAATAGATTAATGAGGCTGATGGTGATGACTACAACAACGATGGTGATGTTGATGGAGGAATAGATGAATGAGGCTGAGGGTGATGACTACAACAACGATGGTGATATTGATGGAGGAATAGATTAATGAGGCTGATGGTGATGACTACAACAACGATGGTGATATTGATGGAGGAACAGATGAATGAGGTTGAGGGTGATGACTACAACAACGATGGTGATATTGATGGAGTAACAGATTAATGAGGTTGAGGGTGTTGACTACAACAACGATGGTGATGTTGATGGAGGAACAGATTAATGAGGCTGAGGGTGTGTTGTTTTTAACATGTGTGGTGGCTAATTTCTGCATTACCAAATGAGGAGAGTTACAAACTTCACACACCATCAGAGTTACACTTAAACTACATCTTTAAAGACAAGACTCTCCTTTATCTAACCACACTGTCCGATTTCAAAAAGGCTTTACAACGAAAGCAAAACATTAGATTATGTCAGCAGAGTACCCAGCCAGAAATAATCAGACACCCATTTTTCAAGCTAGCATATAATGTCACAAAAAACAAAACCACAGCTAAATGCAGCACTAACCTTTGATGATCTTCATCAGATGACACTCCTAGGACATTATGTTATACAATACATGCATGTTTTGTTCAATCAAGTTCATATTTATATCAAAAAACAGCTTTTTACATTAGCATGTGACGTTCAGAACTAGCATTCCCACCGAACACTTCCGGTGAATTTACTAAATTACTCACGATAAACGTTCACAAAAAACATAACAATTATTTTAAGAATTATAGATACCGAACTCCTTTATGCAATCGCGGTGTCCAATTTTAAAATAGCTTTTCGGTGAAAGCACATTTTGCAATGTTCTGAGTAGATAGCCCGGCCATCATGGCTAGCTATTTTGACACCCACCAAGTTTGGCACTCACCAAACTCAGATTTACTATAAGAAAAATTGGATTACCTTTGCTGTTCTTCGTCAGAATGCACTCCCAGGACTTCTACTTCATCACCCGATGTTGTTTTGGTTCCAAATAATCCATAGTTATATCCAAATAGCGGTGTTTTGTTGTGCGTTCAAGACACTATCCGAAGGATAACGAAGGGTGACGCGCCCGGCGCATATCGTGACAAAAAATTTCTAAATATTCCATTACCGTACTTCGAAGCATGTCAAACGCATGTCAAATGTTTCAAATCAATTTTTATGCAATTGTTCTCGTAAAATAGCGATAATATTCCGACCGGGAGTCGTTGTTTTCGTTCAAAGACTAATAAATCTCCTGGGGAGGATGGCTTCCCTCCAGAGTCCTATAAAGAATTTAGGTAGCTGTTGGTCCCCTACCTTATGGAGGTACTTAAAAAAGCCGGGGAAGACAACTGCTTTCCAGAGTCTTTCTCTCAAGCAGTGATTACTGTAATCCACAAGAAAGGGAAAAACCCGCTAAAGTGCGCCTCCTATAGACCAATCTCTCTCCTTAACACAGATTGTAAACTGGTCACCAAGATGCTATCTAAGAGACTGGAGTCATGTCTTCCCCTGCTGGTCAACCCAGATCAGACTGGCTTCATAATTAATAGACTGTCCTCCAATAATCTCAGAAGGTTCTTTGATATAATTCACCTTGCTAACAAAAACAAAATACCTAGTGTCGCAGTCTCCCTCGATGCTGAAAAGGCCTTTGATAGGGTTGAATGGCCATACCTCTATCGCGTCTTGGAAAAGTTTGGTTTAGGTACTGTGTTTGTAAATTTGATAAAATCACTCTACAAATCTCCTAAAGCTAGGATTGCTACCAATGGGATTACTTCCTCCTCTTTCCCTCTCTATAGGGGGAGCAGACAAGGTTGCCCAATTAGCCCCCACCTCTTTGCCCTCGCCATCGAACCGTTGGCTGAGGCTATTAGATCGTGCCCTGACATACATGGCTTTGAGGTGGGCCCCCATACCCATAAATTATCACTCTTTGCGGACGACCTTATCTTATTTCTAACAAACCCAGAACACTCCCTCTCTCACTTGCAGATCCTACTACAGTGTTATAGTTCTTTCTCTGGATATAAGGTTAACTTCGATAAAAGCGAAATCTTACCGTTGTCTGTCTTTGACCATCATACCATCAAGCACAAGTTTCCTTTTCGATGGTCGTCTCTGGGCTTCACATATTTGGGCATAATGGTGGATGGTAACCTGAACAACCTCTATAAACTCAATCTGGCCAGCTTGTTGCAAAAGGTGGAGGGTGACATGTGTAAGTGGATGGACTTGCCTCTCACTCTACTGGGTAGAATCAATGTGATTAAAATGAATATCCTGCCCAGATTTCTATATTTGTTTCAATCTCTCCCTATCCCTGTGCCCGCAGCATTCTTTTCCTCTCTCGACAAGCTGACCAGACGGTTTATCTGGCATGGCAAAACCCCGAGGGTAAGCCTGGACAAACTGACCCTGGATTACGGTCAAGGGGGCTTAAACCTCCCCAATTTAAAATGTACTACTGGGCTGCACAGTCTAGGTTTCTGGCTCAGAGGTTTGACAATGGTCCCTCTCCCTCATGGTTGAACATTGAAAAGCTTGAGGTGAATGATGACACGGGGGCAGAATTGTTTTACAAATGGGACAGAAAATCTATTAAAACCAGGACAGACAACCCTTTAATCATACATTCTGTCCTGGCATGGTGCAAACTGCATGAGCTGTTCAGACGAGAGGGATTTCTTTCCCCTAAACCCCCTCTATGGAACAATAGATTGATCCCTATGTTTTTCCAGAATAGTAACTTTAGACCATGGTCTGATAAGGGGATCACTCTTCTGGAACACTGTTATGAGGAGGGAGTTCTTATGTCTTTTGAACAGCTGAAACAGAAATACCACTTGTCTAACAGGGACTTCTTTAGCTACCTACAACTACGAGACTTTATTAGGGTGACTCTCAAGGGACAATGGAACCTACCTAAGATGTCACTTATTGAACAACTCTGCCACGCAGACCAACCACTATTCAAGACCATTTCCCGTGTTTACGATGCTCTTATGTCAGGACTAACACTGCCTGAGCTAGATAAACCCCTACTTAGATGGGAAAAAGATCTGGGTATTGATCTTGATGAGGGTCTATGGAGTGACCTATGCAGGGATGGTGTTACATCCACATTGAACTCCAGATACAGACTGATCCAGTTTCATTTCCTCCATCAGCTCTATATCACCCCATCTAGACTGCACAAGTTCAACCCTGATATCTCCTCCCTATGTTTTAGATGTGGCTCAGATGAAGGAACTTGGCAGTGTTCAAAACTACACGGTTTCTGGCAGGGGGTATGCGATACCATATCCTCAATCCACGGGGTTGCATTCCCTTTAGACCCAGAGGTCTGTCTACTGGGTAACTATACTAACACCAATCTTAGGCAAAGTCATACTATAAAGCTAACAGAAATATTGCTAGCGATTGCCAAGAAATGTATTGCCTTGAAATGGAAATCGGATTCCTTCCTACCAGTTGCAATGTGGCTATCGGAAGTTGTATCCCACTGGAGAAAATCACTTACTGCTTGAGGAATAAGTTAAAGACATTTTACAGAATTTGGCAACCTTTTATTGACTATATGGAGAATCTCCCCTCACATCACATTGATTGAATCTCTATATAATTCGTATATAATGTTTAGCACGTAATGTATAATATGTAGCTTACGGCAGGTGACCATATGATTCAATGTCTCATTATTATTATTTTTTATTTTACTCTTTATTATGACTTATGTATCATGTATGGTTTTTATGTATTATGTATGTCCGTATATATAATTTTTATTTTTTATTACGCTCGTCTGTTACCGTCACTTTGTCCTTCGTTGTCTAACATATTTTCACTTTTGTTTTGAATGTTCTTAATTGGAAAATGCAAAAATAAAATATATTAAAAAAAGAAATAAAAAAAAGAAAGTCACTGAGCTCTTCAGTAAGGCCATTCTACTGCTTATGTTTGTCTATGGAGATCGCATGGCTGTGTGCTCCATTTTACATACCTGTGTGGCTGAAATAGCCGAATCCACTAATTTGAAGGGGTGTCCACATACTTTAAATATAGTGTTTAAAGTGGTTGAAACAATTTGTAAACATTATTAAAGTTGCCAGTGTTCAATGACTATTTACTGTACATAGGGCAGCAGTCTCTAAGGTGAAGGGTAAAGTACCGGGTGATAGCCGGATAGTAACAGTGTCTAAGTTCAGAGCAGGTTACTGGGCGGAGGCCGGCAGGTGGTGAATAACAGTCTGATGGCCTGGAGATAGCAGCTGTTTCTCAGTCTCTCGGTCCCAGCTTTGATACACCTGTACTGCCTCCGCCTTCAAGATGGTAGGATTAACTTCAAAGTTCAAGATAAGACTAGGATCTATTTTCATTCATGTAATGACATCCAACAAACCCTCCTAACAGAGCAGCAGGCAGTGAGAGAGCAGTATTTGTAACTGCACTGTGTGTAAATACGTTTGGCCTATTCATTCTCAGTTAGAGATCGACAGTTCATTCCAACTCTAAATGACAGACCACTACTGCCCTCTATGGTTGACTGAGGTTACTACCAGCTGTACCAGTAATACGGAACCATCAGATATACATTTTACATTACATTTTAGTCATTTAGCAGACGCTCTTATCCAGAGCGACTTACAGTAGTGAATACATACATTTCATACATTTTATTTTTGTATTTTATTTTTGTATTTTTTATTTTTTAAATATGAGGTGATTTGAGTCATGCTTCTTCAGTAGTGGAATAAAGACAATTAGCACTTGAATGTTGTAAAGAAATACTGGAGTGATGTAGGATTGTTAATAAAATTGATTATAGACCAATTTATTATACTGCGTCCATGTGTATAGGCTGCAAGTAGGTTGAAATGAAGCTGTTTTCAAGTCATTGAAAAAACAACCCGAAAATGCATCTTTTCCACTTTCACTTTCAACAACAACCAAACATATATTGGACCTCGGGCATAGTCTTATTTTCAACGTCTTTTCAATGACATTTTGCTAAATGAGAATAGTGCAATGTCAAAACACAGTTTTAACGTGTCCAAATCAATAACCAATATGTAGACAGTTTGTGATAAATTGAAAACCTAAACATTTTGAAGTGTTGCATTTTGATTCAAGTGGGTCACCAACATGGTAAGTGTAACACATTTTTTTTGTCACTTTTTGTTAAATCTCATAAATAGTAACTCTTCCAACTCAGAGCCTGGATTTTCCCCCTGAGGCTAATATCCATATCATGTTGAAATCAATAGAACAGGGGACAAACGTTCAGGTTCTACATTGTGACATCATTAAAATACTCCTACTACAATGTTAAAACACTCTACATTGTGACATCATTAAAATACTCCTACTACAATGTTAAAACACTCTACATTGTGACATCATTAAAATACTCCTACTACAATGTTAAAACACTCTACATTGTGACATCATTAAAATACTCCTACTACAATGTTAAAACATTTTACATTCTGACATTATTTCATCGATATCATGAAACAACTCCTTCATGTATTTTCTGATGTTTAATCAGAGATCTTTTATCAGAGTATCGCTTCCCACATTTATCACAGCCATAAGGTTTCTCTCCTGTGTGTGTTCTCTGGTGTTTAGTTAGACAGCTAGATGTAGTAAAACTCTTCTCACATTGATCACAGCTAAAAGGTTTCTCTCCAGTGTGTGTTCTCTGGTGTTTAGTTAGACAGCTAGATGTAGTAAAACTCTTCTCACATTGATCACAGCTAAAAGGTTTCTCTCCAGTGTGTGTTCTCTGGTGTTTAGTTAGACAGCTAGATGTAGTAAAACTCTTCTCACATTGATCACAGCTAAAAGGTTTCTCTCCAGTGTGTGTTCTCTGGTGTTTAGTTAGACAGCTAGATGTAGTAAAACTCTTCTCACATTGATCACAGCTAAAAGGTTTCTCTCCAGTGTGTATTCTCTGGTGTGATTTCGGGGTTTGTAGCCCAATAAAACTCTTCCCACAGTGATAACAGCCATAAGGTTTCTCTCCAGAGTGTATTCTCTGGTGTATAGTTAGACAGCTAGATGTAGTAAAACTCTTCCCACATTGATCACAGCCATAAGGTTTCTCTCCTGTGTGTGTCCGCTGGTGTACTATCAGGTTGTTTAGCTGAGTAAAACTCTTCCCACATTGATCACAGCCAAAAGGTTTCTCTCCAGAGTGTATTCTCTGGTGTGATTTCAGGGTTTGTAGCAGAATAAATCTCTTCCCACATATATATAGGTTTGTTCTGTCTCTTTATCTGCATCCTGGATGGCACCCTGTTCCCTACCACAGGTGGTTGGTGGCACCTTAATTGGGGAGGACGGGCTCCTGGTAATGGCTGTAGTGGAATTAGCGGCATGGTATCAAATACACCAAACACATGGTTTCCATGGATTCCATGTGTTTGATGCCATTCCATTTGCTCCTTTCCTACCATTATTATTATGAGCCGTCCTCCCATCAGCAGCCTCCACTGCACCCTAGATATAGACCCTGGTCAAATGTAGTGCACTATATAGATAATAGGGTGCAATACTAGTGTGCTTCTGTTCTGTCTCTCTAGTCCCTATATGTTACAGGACAGTGAGGCTGTGTTCTGTCTCTCTAGTCTCTATATGTTACAGGACAGTGAGGCTGTGGTGTGTTCTGTCTCTCTAGTCTCTATATGTTACAGGACAGTGAGGCTGTGCTGTGGTCTGTCTCTCTAGTCTCTATATGTTACAGGACAGTGAGGCTGTGCTGTGTTCTGTCTCTCTAGTCTCTATATGTTACAGGACAGTGAGGCTGTGCTGTGTTCTGTCTCTCTAGTCTCTATATGTTACAGGACAGTGAGGCTGTGGTGTGTTCTGTCTCTCTAGTCTCTATATGTTACAGGACAGTGAGGCTGTGCTGTGGTCTGTCTCTCTAGTCTCTATATGTTACAGGACAGTGAGGCTGTGCTGTGTTCTGTCTCTCTAGTCTCTATATGTTACAGGACAGTGAGGCTGTGCTGTGTTCTGTCTCTCTAGTCTCTATATGTTACAGGACAGTGAGGCTGTGCTGTGTTCTGTCTCTCTAGTCTCTATATGTTACAGGACAGTGAGGCTGTGTTCTGTCTCTCTAGTCTCTATATGTTACAGGACAGTGAGGCTGTGCTGTGTTCTGTCTCTCTAGTCTCTATATGTTACAGGACAGTGAGGCTGTGTTCTGTCTCTCTAGTCTCTATATGTTACAGGACAGCGAGGCTGTGTTCTGTCTCTCTAGTCTCTATATGTTACAGGACAGTGAGGCTGTGTTCTGTCTCTCTAGTCTCTATATGTTACAGGACAGTGAGGCTGTGTTCTGTCTCTCTAGTCTCTATATGTTACAGGACAGTGAGGCTGTGGTGTGTTCTGTCTCTCTAGTCTCTATATGTTACAGGACAGTGAGGCTGTCGTCTGTCTCTCTAGTCTCTATATGTTACAGGACAGTGAGGCAGTGCTGTGTCATTGAGTCCACATAGGAATAGAACAGAACAGAACATTGGATTAATTTAACCCACCTGGAAAGGTTAATGCTTTTACACTAACCTGGATGTGTGGCAATCAATCCAAATATATTCTGACACACACACACACACACACACACACACAGACGCGGACGTACACACACACATATGCACGTACACACAAACAGATGGACGTACGCATGCACACACACACACACACACACACTCACTATATTGTCCGTCATTCCTGGTGTTTTCTAGCACCTGGGTTCACCATCTAGTCGTCAGGTTAGATGTTTAACTCAAGTGTGGAGTGGAGATGACACTAACTGCCTCTGGGCAGACCACCACCACCAGGACCAACACCACCAGGACCAACACCACCAGGACCACATCCACCAGGACCACCACCACCAGGACCACATCCACCAGGACCACATCCACCAGGACCACATCCACCAGGACCACATCCACCAGGACCACCACCACCACCAGGACCACCACCACCAGGACCACATCCACCAGGACCACCACCACCAGGACCACCACCACCAGGACCAACACCACCAGGACCACATCCACCAGGACCACCACCACCAGGACCACCACCACCAGGACCAACACCACCAGGACCACCACCACCAGGACCACATCCACCAGGACCAACACCACCAGGACCACCACCACCAGGACCACATCCACCAGGACCAACACCACCAGGACCACCACCACCAGGACCAACACCACCAGGACCACCACCACCAGGACCAACACCACCAGGACCACCCTCACCAGGACCATGTCCACCAGGACGACCCCCACCAGGACCACCCACACCAGGACCACCCTCACCAGGACCACCCCCACCAGGAACTAGTCCACCAGGACCACCCACACCAGGACCACCCCCACCAGGACCATGTCCACCAGGACCATGTCCACCAGGACCACCCTCACCAGGACCATGTCCACCAGGACCACCCTCACCAGGACCACCCCCACCAGGACCACCCTCACCAGGACCACCCTCACCAGAACCACCCCCACCAGGACCACCCTCACCAGGACCACCCTCACCAGGACCATGTCCACCAGGACCACCCTCACCAGGACCACCCTCACCAGGACCATGTCCACCAGGACCACCCTCACCAGGACCACCCTCACCAGGACCACCCTCACCAGGACCATGTCCACCAGGACCACCCTCACCAGGACCACCCTCACCAGGACCATGTCCACCAGGACCACCCTCACCAGGACCACCCTCACCAGGACCACCCTCACCAGGACCATGTCCACCAGGACCACCCTCACCAGGACCACCCTCACCAGGACCATGTCCACCAGGACCACCCTCACCAGGACCACCCTCACCAGGACCACCCTCACCAGGACCATGTCCCATGATGCTAAATCAGAGCCTGGCTCTGAGGCTTTAGCAGAGTGGTTCCATGTTTTCAACAGTAGCAGCAACCATTCTATTATCATCATTTAGATCAGAGGCCTCATGTTCAGGGAAAGAGTTAGGATACAAATATACACAGAATCAATGTAAAGGAATTGAATTTGATGTCATCATCAAGGTGAACATCTTGATAGTCATTGTGACACATTGTAAAGACTGTTCTAAGAGAAGTACTGTACTCCTGTTGTTGATGGAGGACAGAGTTGAAGAGACTCCTCTCCTGAGAGAGCCCCTGGCTAACAAACACCTGTACACTACACCTGTTCACTACACCTGTACACTACACCTGTACACTATACCTGTACACTACACCTGTATACTACACCTGTTCACTACACCTGTACACTATACCTGTACACTACACCTGTTCACTACACCTGTACACTACACCTGTTCACTACACCTGTACACTATACCTGTACACTACACCTGTATACTACACCTGTACACTATACCTGTACACTACACCTGTACACTACACCTGTATACTACACCTGTACAGTACACCTGTTCACTACACCTGTACACTACACCTGTACACTACACCTGTTCACTATGCCTGTACACTACGCCTGTATACTACGCCTGTACACTACGCCTGTTCACTACGCCTGTACACTACACCTGTACACTACACCTGTACACTACACCTGTACAGTACACCTGTTCACTACACCTGTACACTATACCTGTACACTACACCTGTATACTACACCTGTTCACTACACCTGTACACTATACCTGTACACTACACCTGTATACTACACCTGTACACTACACCTGTATACTACACCTGTACACTACACCTGTATACTACACCTGTACACTACACCTGTTCACTGCACCTGTACACTACACCTGTACACTACACCTGTACACTACACCTGTACACTATACCTGTACACTACACCTGTACACTACACCTGTTCACTACACCTGTACACTACACCTGTACACTACACCTGTACACTACACCTGTTCACTACACCTGTTCACTACACCTGTACATTACACCTGTATACTACACCTGTACACTACACCTGTTCACTACACCTGTACACTACACCTGTTCACTACACCTGTTCACTACACCTGTTCACTATACCTGTACACTACACCTGTATACTACACCTGTACACTACACCTGTACACTACACCTGTTCACTACACCTGTATACTACACCTGTACACTACACCTGTATACTACACCTGTTCACTACACCTGTATACAACACCTGTACACTACACCTGTTCACTACACCTGTACACTACACCTGTACACTACACCTGTACACTACACCTGTACACTACACCTGTACACTACACCTGTACACTACACCTGCACCTGTACACTACACCTGTATACTACACCTGTACACTACACCTGTACACTACACCGGTATACTACACCTGTACACTACACCTGTACACTACACCTGTATACTACACCTGTACACTACACCTGCACCTGTACACTACACCTGTACACTACACCTGTACACTACACCTGTATACTACACCTGTACACTACACCTGTACACTACACCTGTATACCACACCTGTACACTACACCTGTACACTACACCTGTATACTACACCTGTACACTACACCTGTACACGACACCTGTACACTACACCTGTATACTACACCTGTACACTACACCTGCACCTGTACACTACACCTGTACACTACACCTGTACACTACACCTGTACACTGCACCTGTACACTGCACCTGTACACTGCACCTGCACCTGTACGCTACACCTGTTCACTACACCTGTACACTGCACCTGTACACTACACCTGTACACTACACCTGTATACTACACCTGTACACTACACCTGTACACTACACCTGTACACTACACCTGTACACTACACCTGTTCACTACACCTGTTCACTACACCTGCACCTGTACACTACACCTGTACACTACACCTGTACACTGCACCTGCACAGTGCACCTGCACACTACACCTGTACACTACACCTGCACCTGTACACTACACCTGTATACTACACCTGTACACTACACCTGTACACTACACCTGTATACTACACCTGTACACTACACCTGTACACTACACCTGTACACTACACCTGTACACTGCACCTGTACACTACACCTGTACACTACACCTGTACACTACACCTGTACACTACACCTGTATACTACACCTGTACACTACACCTGTACACTACACCTGTACACTACACCTGTACACTGCACCTGTACACTGCACCTGTACACTGCACCTGTACACTACACCTGCACCTGTACGCTACACCTGTTCACTACACCTGTACACTGCACCTGTAGACTACACCTGTACACTACACCTGTATACTACACCTGTACACTACACCTGTACACTACACCTGTACACTACACCTGTTCACTACACCTGTTCACTACACCTGCACCTGTACACTACACCTGTACACTACACCTGTACACTGCACCTGCACAGTGCACCTGCACACTACACCTGTACACTACACCTGCACCTGTACACTACACCTGTATACTACACCTGTACACTACACCTGTACACTACACCTGTATACTACACCTGTACACTACACCTGTACACTACACCTGTACACTACACCTGTACACTGCACCTGTACACTACACCTGTACACTACACCTGTACACTACACCTGTACACTACACCTGTACACTACACCTGTACACTACACCTGTACACTACACCTGTACACTACACCTGCACCTGTACACTACACCTGTACACTACATCTGTACACTACACCTGTATACTACACCTGTACACTACACCTGTACACTACACCTGTACACTACACCTGTACACTACACCTGTACACTACACCTGTACACGACACCTGTACACTACACCTGTATACTACACCTGTACACTACACCTGCACCTGTACACTACACCTGTACACTACACCTGTACACTACACCTGTACACTGCACCTGTACACTGCACCTGTACACTACACCTGCACCTGTACACTACACCTGTTCACTACACCTGTACACTGCACCTGTACACTACACCTGTACACTACACCTGTATACTACACCTGTACACTACACCTGTACACTACACCTGTACACTACACCTGTACACTACACCTGTACACTACACCTGTACACTGCACCTGTACACTACACCTGTACACTACACCTGTACACTACACCTGTACACTACACCTGTATACTACACCTGTACACTACACCTGTACACTACACCTGTATACTACACCTGTACACTACACCTGTATACTACACCTGTACACTACACCTGCACCTGTACACTACACCTGTACACTACATCTGTACACTACACCTGTATACTACACCTGTACACTACACCTGTACACTACACCTGTACACTACACCTGTACACTACACCTGTACACTACACCTGTACACGACACCTGTACACGACACCTGTACACTACACCTGTATACTACACCTGTACACTACACCTGCACCTGTACACTACACCTGTACACTACACCTGTACACTACACCTGTACACTGCACCTGTACACTGCACCTGTACACTACACCTGCACCTGTACACTACACCTGTTCACTACACCTGTACACTGCACCTGTACACTACACCTGTATACTACACCTGTACACTACACCTGTATACTACACCTGTACACTACACCTGTACACTACACCTGCACCTGTATACTACACCTGTATACTACACCTGTACACTACACCTGTATACTACACCTGTATACTACACCTGTATACTACACCTGTACACTACACCTGTACACTACACCTGTATACTACACCTGTACACTACACCTGTACACTACACCTGTCTGTCCCCATTTGCTGGTGAAGGATTGAGTTGAAGACTCCAGAGCCACTGGTGAACAAACACCTCAGCTTCACTACACGTCATACACCTGTCTGTCCCCATGGGGTATGGTCCCCAACCTCTGGGAGATCCCCCCTCCCTCCTCCCCTGTTGTCCACAGTCCCTCAGGCTTCAGATCATGTATAAATGAAACTCCTCTCACATTCACATAGATCTTGTATGATTTTACTTCACACTTGGAGGATTTAGATCAACTCTGAAGGACATCACCTTCGCTTCGGTAAGTTGTCTGCAGATTCCACTTGATCAAATCCCTGATACAAAATCATTTGTTAAAGGTGCTACTGTATTATGTATGGAAGGTGTAGAATCAATGCACACAATGAATTGAGTGTAAATGATCGATGGCGTTTGATAATCGATACAGGCTGGTAACCTAAGGTTATTTTACTGAACACATCAGAAATAATAACAGTCAAGTCTGCAAGCTACAGCAGTAGTGGGTTCAGACGGTTTGATATGAATGTATTGATCAACTAAAAATGGATCAATAAAAGTATCTTATCTTGCTGTAATTCCAGTTGTGATGATGATGTCAGAGTCAGATATGTATGGTGAGAGTGGATGATATCTCACTGAATGCTCAGTACCTTTTTGGGCTATGTTCATTTAGATGCTGTAGGTTAACAGCTGACATTAAAGGGCTCTATTCAATCCGCATCGCAGAAGTTCAGCTTTACAGTTTGATTGAAATGTAAGGGCAATATTCCGCGTTAGTGGGAACATTTAGTGACTTCGTAGTAAATGCTGCAGTAGAAATGTAAAGGTAATCTGAAATGCTTCACCGACACAGAATGAATAGAGCCCTAAATCAGAAGATAAAACATTAACAAAGAGTTGTTTTTGGTAAAAATCTGAGGGGTTGGGGGGTGCTAGAGAAATGGAACCACTCTCCATTACAGAGACACTGCTATGGAAGCAAGGACCAAACATCCATGATATCAACATTTTATCTTTTTAACCATGTTTTGAGTTTGTTTACATTTACTTTGTCTACAAACATTGAAGTAAAACAAGATAATGTTTGGGGTTCTGATGGGGTATGACAGCTGAACTAAGCTCATGAGGCATGTATAAGTTATATTCTTCAAGAATATATGGGTATATATTATTAATTTAGTCAAAAAAATTGATGTAGCAACGGCTGGTTGCCCCTTTAAGAATAGATGGTAAATCATCTACTCTTTTATTTCTCATAAAACAAAGTTGCTGCGGTAAAATATTATTTAACCAATCCATTCTATTTGTCTCATGTAAAATTAGATTTAAGCATTTTTCTAAATGACGTTTCTATTCAACAGAACCAGATATTACACATGACTTGTATTTTGGGATATTTAGTCGCTGCTTCCGAACCAAACCATTCTATCGTCAGTCGTACTGTTAAGCGGTTATTATGACTGTCTGATGAACAACACAATTGATTAAGCCTGGCATCTCCAGGGAGTCGGTGTGACAAACAGCCTCTCCTCTCTGTGTGTTCATCTGACTGGTCCCACTGGAGAGGTTCTGCCCTGGGGGGAACAGAGAGAGGAGGTAGAGGAGGAGGAGGTAAAGGGAGCCAACATAAGTCTTCAGCTCTCAGGTGAGGTAATTCACATGTAATGTGGTTCACTGAAACATCTCTATTATTCAGAGTAGGGGTCTATAAGGGACAGAGCCAGGGATAGGGAGCCATTTCAGTGCCAGAATTTAATCATTTTGAATTTGTGTTAAGATATTGAATTTGAATGTAATATTGTTTTATGTTTAAAGGGCAATATCACTCAAACTATCTATTGGTATTTTGTTCTCATTAGTCCACTGTTGATACAGTCCCAAAATTATTTGCATGTCAGCAGTCAAGCGATTTATTTTGTTAAGTTCAATTTGCATCATTATAACACATTTCTTCTTAAAAGTCCAATATCTTGAAAACTTGACTGCTGACATGCGAAACATTTTGAGACTGTATCAACAATGGACTAATCAACGTTTCATATATTCAACTTCTCAGATGCATTCTGATTCAGTTTTCAAATTCAGTTCTCTAAATTCAGATTCAAAACCAGAGACAACATCCTGGTACTTTGTCAGCCAGGCAAGGTTGAGGAGAACAGATACAATCAAACACTGTGGTCAACAGAAACTTCTGGTGGTTTCTGAAGACCATGTGGCATGTTGAGTTAATTTTCTTCCAATGATTTTGAATCTATCATTTGAACCGTTTTGGTTATTTGCTAATATGACCCCATTCCTGAAAGCTAAGACTCTCTGAAGCATGTGTCACGACTCCTGCCGAGGGTGACTCCTCTCCCTGTCCGGGTGGCGCTCGGCGGTCGTCGTCACCGGCCTACTAGCTGCCACCGATCCCTTTTTCCTTTTCTGTTGGTTTTGCCTTTATTTAGTGCACCTGTGTTCTATTTAGTAATTAGTTGGGTATTTAAGCCCGTTTCCCCACCTGTTCTGTGTGCGGGCTTGTTTCGTTCTTTCACACTGTGTGTTGTGTAGTGGAACGTGTTTTTCGTATGAGACTCTGTATTTTGATTACGCCCTGTTGTATTTTTGGGTGAATACTCTTTTTGGTGGTGTGTCTAATAAAGCACTAGAGTAAACGCTCTTGTTTCCTGTGCCTGACTCCACACCCACAACGTCCGTCGTTACAGCATGGATATAACCCAGGTGGTTTGATAAACGTTGTTGGAGACTTGAAGACTTGTGTTAGCTTTCTGAACTAATCCCTATGGGCTTTATCTAACACAGTCTTGTGACATGCAGGAGACCTGGTTCAAACCCAGTCAGTCACAAGAACAAGATGAAATAGGCAGTGGAAAGGCTAGGCTTAGAAGGGCTATGACAGAGCGTTTCAACTATATTGTTATGGGGGCAAAATTCTATGTGATCTCTAAAGAGGGGAACAGAAGGCACGTCCATGCTCCAGAGAGTTTTAGCTTTCAGGAATGGGGTCATATTAGCTAATAGCCAAAATGGTTTCAACACTACATTCAAAGTCATTAGAAGAAAATAAATTCAAAATGCCACATTTGCTTCAGAAACCACCAGAAGTTTCTGTTGACCACAGTGTTTGATTCTATCTGTTCTCCTCTACCTTGCCTGGCTGGCAAAGTACCAGGATGTTGTCTCTGGTTTTGAATCTGAATTTAAAGAACTGAATTTGAAATGGAATCAGAATGCATCTGCTAAGTTGAATATATGAAAAGCTGAGCCACTTGAAATGATGGTTTGCAAACTTGATACACGGACAACAAATGCAATATCTACTATATTGAAACTGAATGTATAAATATTGAACTTGAATATTCAAATAAATTGAATTTTAAAACTGAACGCAATATTAATTCAATTCAGTTTTTAAACATGAAATACAAGTTTAATTTGATGAATTAAATCATTCAATTTGTGCATTACAAATTCAAAAAGATGAAATTTAAATTCATACAAATTCAAAATTGTGGAATTCAATTACAATTTCTGTTGGCACTGAAATGGCTCCATACAGGGAGCATAGCATAGGTGTTACGCCCATTGAATAAGAGGGGATATAAATATACCCGTCACTTTCTTCTACACAAAATTGAATAGATATTACATTTGGCTATAAGTGCCTCCTTGAAACAAATTAGATGCATAATGCTTCTGCCAGGGAGACTAAAGGTGGAAGGAGCTGTGAGGCCTACAGCAGGTTGTCAAAGCTGAAGAGCCTGGTACTGTATATGGACTTTACAGCAGGTTGTCAAAGCTGAAGAGCCTGTACTGTATATGGACTTTACAACAGGTTGTCAAAGCTGAAGAGCCTGGTACAATATATGGACTTTACAGCAGGTTGTCAAAGCTGAAGAGCCTGTACTGTATATGGACTTTACAGCAGGTTGTCAAAGTTGAAGAGCCTGGTACTGTATATATGGACTTTACAGCAGGTTGTCAAAGTTGAAGAGCCTGGTACTGTATATATGGACTTTACAGCAGGTTGTCAAAGCTGAAGAGCCTGGTACTGTATATATGGACTTTACAGCAGGTTGTCAAAGCTGAAGAGTTTGGACTGTATATATGGACTTTACAGCAAAAGATGCATCAAAGATATGTGTGTAGTGGATGGCTAAGTTACAGTAGCATCGACCTGTTGGAGTAGCATCGCTACTGCCTTCCCCAGATCTGTTGGAGTAGCATCGCTACTGCCTTCCCCAGACCTGTTGGAGCAGCATCGATACTGCCTTCCCCAGATCTGTTGGAGTAGCATCGCTACTGCCTTCCCCAGACCTGTTGGAGTAGCATCGATACTGCCTTCCCCAGACCTGTTGGAGTAGCATCGATACTGCCTTCCCCAGGCCTGTTGGAGCAGCATCGATACTGCCTTCCCCAGACCTGTTGGAGTAGCATCGATACTGCCTTCCCCAGATCTGTTGGAGTAGCATCGATACTGCCTTCCCTAGACCTGTTGGAGTAGCATCGCTACTGCCTTCTCCATATCTGTTAGAGTAGCATCAACACTGCCTTCCCCAGATCTGTTGGAGTAGCATCGATACTGCCTTCCCCATATCTGTTAGAGTAGCATCAACACTGCCTTCCCCAGATCTGTTGGAGTAGCATTGATACTGCCTTCCCCATATCTGTTAGAGTAGCATCAACACTGCCTTCCCCAGATCTGTTGGAGCAGCATCGATACTGCCTTCCCCATATCTGTTAGAGTAGCATCAACACTGCCTTCCCCAGATCTGTTGGAGTAGCATTGATACTGCCTTCCCCAGATCTGTTAGAGTAGCATCGATACTGCCTTCCCCAGATCTGTTGGAGACCTGCAAGTCCTTTTATCCAGGTGCAATAGGGGCGGTCCTCGTCTCCCAGTGGTCCTCAGGCGAGGGTGTATTCCCTGTGCACACAGTTTAACTCTCCAGAGAACATCCAGTCTGGGTAAAGAGAAACCTTCCCTATAGTCCCTAATTGAGCCAGAATAACAGAACAGTTCCCTGTACACACAGTTCACACATCGTTTCAGCTCTCTAAAGTGTTCTAGCGTGTCATTGGAGACTGGCAGTTCCACAGAGGGCTCCTTGGTAGAGCCAGAATAACAGAACAATAGCCTGCAGGGAGGCCTGTGTGCTGTTTATCAGCTGTCTGTGTGACTGAAGAGGATCGTGACACAGACGTCCACGCGTACTGCAGCTCAGCTGAGACTCTGGGCTTAATTATGAGAACACTAGCTGGGAAGGAACTTTCCATTAAAGGGTCAGACCGCAGTTGAAACAATAACAAAGCGGCACCCAGCCACTTGTTTTGGTAAACAGGTGAGGGATGGGGTTTGAGAAATATAGCCACTCTCAAATTCACAGACAGAGTTATGGGTACAAGGACTGACCCTCCATGAAATCAACATTATAGTTTTAACCGTGTTTTGAGGCTATACAGTGTTTGTTTACATTTACTTTGTTTCCAAACATTGTAGTAAAACCAGGTTATATTTTGGGTTCTGATGAGGTACGACAGCTGAACTTAGCTTCTGAGGAATTTATACATTTTATTCTGCAAGAATTAATGGCTATATATCATTCATTTAACAGTCCAAAAAAGGGAGGGATCAACTCCGGGTTGGTCCTTTAAAGGTCCAATGCAACCGTTTTTATCTCAATATCAAATCCTTTCTGAGTAACAATTAACTACCTTACTGTAATAGTTTTACATTAATATTGGTCAAAAATTTACAAAAATAGCTTTCTAGCAACAACAACAAAAAATTCAAGCAATAATTTTGCTTGGACTGTCTGGAAGTGGTCTGAATGTGGTTGAGTGGTCTGAATGAGGTTGAGTGGTCTGAATGAGGTTGAGTGGTCTGAATGTGGTTGAGTGGTCTGAATGAGGTTGAGTGGTCTGAATGAGGTTGAGTGGTCTGAATGAGGTTGAGTGGTCTGAATGAGGTTGAGTGGTCTGAATGAGGTTGAGTGGTCTGAATGGAGTGGTCTGAATGAGGTTGAGTGGTCTGAATGAGGTTGAGTGGTCTGAATGAGGTTGAGTGGTCTGAATGAGGTTGAGTGGTCTGAATGAGGTTGAGTGGTCTGAATGAGGTTGAGTGGTCTGAATGAGGTTGAGTGGTCTGAATGGAGTGGTCTGAATGAGGTTGAGTGGTCTGAATGAGGTTGAGTGGTCTGAATGAGGTTGAGTGGTCTGAATGAGGTTTGGAACTCTCTTTGTCACCGGTCTATTACAACTTATACCGCCTGGTGATGTCACCAGGCAAGCTGAAACTCTACCCATGCAAAACCTGCTGATTAGAAGGTAGATTGTATTTTCTACCAGCAACTACTAGACAATAACACTAATACATCTGTTCACACTTTCACAGTGTTAGTTTCATCAGCTGTTGTACAATATGATACAAAAACACAGGAAAACCAGAATTTTGACTGCTCTGGGCCTTTAAAGCATGGAATAAGGTGCTATAGCATGATGTTAAAGGGGACTATATATACAGATATATTTGACATGAAGACATTGGCAAATGGAAGCATACTTAGTGATGCTTAATTCATCAGTTGTGGGTCAGCTCCTCACTATAAGGTTAAACTAGGACTTTGGAGATTAACATTTTTACACCCATCTAAATTAGATTTTACTACGGACATTTGATGAATAATTTATGCTTTACGTTGATTATTCATGACGATTTACTTTTAACTGCCAATCTGTATATCTATTAGTGACAGACCATGGTTGCTCACCGTACCTGTCCAATTTAACCCTTAGTAATAATGTATTATGTATATACTAGATCAATTCATAAATACATTCATTAATAAGTGTCTGTTCATCTTTAAGTCACTTTTTTCCCCCACTTTTATTCATCTTTCTTTTTTTTTTATCTCCATCAGTCTTGTTTAATCTGACCTCTGACCTGTGCGGTGTGTAAAGTAAACCATGGAGGATCCTCTCATTCTATATTCATCACTCAACACCACCAGCCTCCCCACTGCTCTCAACCCCATGAACAACAGTACTGTTACGGACCTCATGACCAACGCTACGGTCAAACCCTTCAGTGTGATTGATGGGTGCGAGGAGAACGTGTCAGGGATCCTCTTCGACCTGTCTGTTCAGACCTTCAACGTGTTCCTGGGACTCCCCGCTAACATCTTAGGTAGGTAGCCCAGAGGTTACAGAGGTAAGAGCAGTCCACCAGTAGCCGTAAGGTTGCTGATTCCAATCCCAGGAACTATCTTGTACCATTGTGTCTTTCAGCAAGGCTCTTAATCTTTACATAACTCCAGGTTATTGACCCCTGACCCTATACTCCTTCCAGTGTGTTTACATTTACATAACTTCAGGGTATTAACCCCTGACCCTATACTCCTTCCAGTGTGTTTACATTTACATAACTTCAGGGTATTGACCCCTGACCCTATACTCCTTCCAGTGTGTTTACATTTACATAACTTCAGGGTATTGACCCCTGACCCTATACTCCTTTCAGTGTGTTTATATTTTGGGTGTCGGGAGCAGAGAAAAAAAACGAATTTCTGTCTCTGATGTACGATGAAACTAGCTAATAACATTGTTGTCTTGCCTTGTGTTAGTCATGGTGATTCTGCTCCGTAACCGCAAGGAGCCGTCCTCCTCAGACATCTTCCTGGGCTGTCTGGCCTTCATGGACGCTTACTTCGGCATCATGGTCCCCTTCAGCTATCTGAACCTCTACTACTGGCACAGCAAGGATGTCTGGTCCGCTCTCATGTTCTCCTTCGGCGTCAAGGTGCAGGGCTATAGGATAAAGGAGAATTTCAGCGTCTGAAATTGTACCCTGTTACATAGCATACTACTTTTGACCAGATCCCTATGGACACCCCTATGGACACCCCTATAGACACTCATATGGACACCCCTATGGACACCCATATGGACACCCCTATGGACACCCCCATGGACACCCCTATGGACACCCCTATGTACACCCCCATGGACACCCCCATGGACACCCCACGGACACCCCTATGGACACCCCCATGGACACCCCTATAGACACCCCTATGGACCCCCCATGGAGACCCCCCCATGGACATCCATATGGACACCCATATGGACACCCCCATGGACACCCCTATGGACCCCCCCATGGACACCCCTATAGACACCCCTATAGACACCCCTATGGACACCCCTATGGCCACCCCTATAGACACCCCTATAGACACCCCCATGGACACCCCTGTGGACACCCCATGGACCCCCCCATGGACACCCCTATAGACACCCCTATAGATGGACACCCCTATAGACACCCCATGGACACCCCCATGGACACCCATATGGACACCCATATGGACACCCCCATGGACACCCATATGGACACCCATATGGACACCCCCATGGACACCCATATGGACACCCCTATGGACACCCCCATGGACACCCCTATAGACAGCCCTATGGACACCCCATGGAGACCCCCCATGGACACCCCTATGGACACCCCCATGGACACCCCTATGGACCCCCCATGGAGACACACCATGGACACCCATATGGACACCCCTGTGGGCCCTGGTCAAAAGAAGTACACTATGTAGGGAATATATGTCATAGAGGTTGCATCCAAAATGACTGTGCATCCAAAAAATCTGTGACATTTGACAATAAGTAAACTTGTTTTTCTCCACCTCCACCTCCTCCTCCTCCTTCCTATTCTCCTCCTCCTCCTCCTCTTCCTCCTTCCTATTCTCCTCCTCTTCCTCCACCTCCTCCTCCTTCTCCTCCTCCTTTTTCTCCAGTTTCTTCTCCTCCAGGACACCAGCGGTCCTCTGTTCCTGTCCTGTATCTGTTTGGATCGGTTTGTGGCGGTCCTCTTCCCTCTTTCCTACGGCCAGCTGAATGACACCAAGTACAGGGTGTCTCTCTCGGCGGTGGTCCTGGGGCTCACCTTCACCTACGCCTCTGCCAAGACCATCTGGGTCCTGCACAACTTCGAGAAGGTCAATCCATAGATCAATCAATCAATTCATCAATACATTAATCAAGCAATCAATCAATAGATTAATCAATAAATCCCACTTTGTTGTATCGCACATATTGGACAAAAGTAGCAATACAAGGCACTTCACAGTATAACATAATAAATAAATAGCATACATTAATTAATAAAAACAACTAAAACAAAAAGTTAAAGGTAAAAACACAAAATGAAAACACGGCTAAAAAGGTGCATTTACATATTTCTTTGATAAATATCCACTTCTGCTACCCTCAGGTCTTTACAGGGACAATCCTGGCAACGTTTGGCTGGATGGTGTTGTGTAACGGAGCCATCCTGGTGGCCCTGAAGAGGTCCCGCGGCTCCGGGAAGGACGACATGCACCCCATGAAGAAGAAAGCCTTCAAGATGGTGATGTCTGTCCTGTCCATCATCGTGTTCAACTACTTGCCGCCGGTGGCTCTGTTCCCTTTTCAGGTGATGACCTGGGTGGGCGCATTGTCCATCGAAATAGAATAGATAGAATCACAGACCCATTGACTTGACTCTCATTGACTCATTGACCCATTGACTTGACTCTCATAGAATCACAGACCCATTGACTTGACTCTCATTGACTCATTGACCCATTGACTTGACTCCCGTTGACTCATTAACCCATTGACTTGACTCCCATTGACTCATTGACCCATTGACTTGACTCCCATTGGCTCATTGACCCATTTACTTAAATGAGGAAGCCAGTTCTAGTGATTATATTTCTATGGTTGTCCTTAATGATGTTGCCTGATGTATAAAGATACATTCCTAGATGGCTTGTCTACAGGTTTGAACAGTTCCAGTAACTTTCCCCAAATTCCCACATTTGCTAGAAATCCTGGTTGGAAGATTCCTGGAATAGAAAGGGAATAAACAGGAAACCCAGAATACTTCAACAAGGATTTCTGGAAAACCTGGGAATGCTGGGAAAGTCACCAGAACGTTGCAACCCTACAGTAGCACTGTCCTCAGTGATATTGCCAGATGAACAAAGAGAAATCCTATTATATTATTTGCACAGCAGTTGAGTGTTCTGATATCCCCTTCCAGGACCACTACCCTCTGGATACATTCCGCTGCCTGGTGCAGCCGGTGGGGTACGCCTTCATTAACATCAGCAGTAGTATCCAGCCCATCATCTACCTCTCTAGACTGGAGAAGATCCCTTTTCTCCCTGAGGCCTGGAACAAGTGGGGCTCCTCCTCCAAGGTGAAAGAAAAGGAGGTGAAGGTGGAGACCATCTCGCCTGCCTAAAGATGAACAGGTATCAAAGTTTCTTGTGAAATAAGTGATAGGTTCTCAAAATACAGTTGTTATAAATGTAACTGGACAATGGAATAAAATGAATGGCCAGTAAACAATGGATGAAAGTAATTTGATTACATTCCAAATAGCTAATATATATCCTGTATATGGTATAGATTAAGGAGCAACAAAAATTCTTCATATGTCCTTCAAATCTCTCACTTCCTGGAACTATTAGGCTAGGACTGAGACGCCATCATGTGTACAAGATGAGAACTACATGTCACTCCTGTAAAACGCTCAAGATTTTTTTGTGAATCATTTGGAGGAAAAAAAAATGGAATAAAGTTCTTATAAACAGTTATTTTTCCAGTCTTTTGTTTTCATGTTTTCTTAGAAATGTATAAATGATATTTAGTCTGTTATGATGGAGAGGAGAACCAGATGATATTTAGTCTGTTATGATGGAGAGGAGAACCAGATGATCCCACAGATGTGTGTAGTGTTATGGTGATCTAATAAAAGACTGGCACAAGCTTTTGGGCGGTTGCTAGTTTACACAAGCATTTAGAGGTACTACGTATAAACCCAGTATTACTACCAGGGTTGGGGTCAATTCAGAAAACTCAATACTGCAACAAGAATAGTCCACATTGAAAATATATAACATTGTTGAATTGAAATGTACATTCACCTTACTTCACCTGAACCTTGATTACTCCCCTGTTGTAAGTAGGCTGGTATTGAAGTCAAAAACAGACATGTAGAAATATATAGTAGGAAACTACAGGTACACAGATGTATTCGAGGTTAATCCTTTATTAAAAACAGTAAAAGAAAGTTTGGAGGCCACACATAAGATGCAATCTAGTTCAATTACAGGACTACATGTCAGTTATTTTTGAAAAGCATGTGCATTTAACAATATAAACAAAATACATCTGAAACATTTAGTCGGCTAGGGTATGTCTGATTAATGTTAGATGACCTCCTGTTGTACAGATCTCCTTGGCTTGTGTCCCAATAGTCTCTCTTTCTTTCCTGAAGTGTGCACTCGTTCACTACTCCATACAAATGTAAAATAATTGGATTGGTGTTGGCATGGGCTGGACTCTAGAGGGAGTTCCATATTCCAGTCATTTCCTTTGAAATCCATAAAGGAAAGTGAACAAGTGCACACTTGGGGAGAAAGGAGAGATTATTGGGACGCAGCCCATATATCCCACCACATAGGTATCGTTTTCATACAACCTATTAATTTAAACAAGACAGTATAACTGTTTTTTTAACAGTTTTTCCTCTACATTCCTGAAACCAAACATTTGATTCCATAGTTGGATGTTGAACGACAGGTTGTCAGAACCAGAACCATGCAGTGATAGTATGGTACTGATGATTATGCTATGGATGGGTGTTTCGAGTTGAGATACAATGCTTTGCGTTGTGTCTCAATATTCATCATTGGCTTCCTTCCTTGTCTCCTTTCCTTCATTAGCACTAAGGAAGTATCAGGTGTTTTGAGTTGATAGACACCGGCTGGGTCTCAATACTCTTTCATTACTTCCTTTCCTTGTCTCCTCCCCTCATCTCCTTTCCTTCAGGACCTCTAACAGGTGAAAGGATTGGATGGCTTTCCACCATATTGCTTTTTTACCTACAGTATCACTCCGTTCCATATCACTGATCATGAAGGAAAAGGACACAAGGAAAGGGAGCTAGTTACGACTATCGAGACACAGCCACTGCTAAAAGGCCATTGTTGTTGTTTTTTCCATTCTTTTTTTATTGTCTTGGTGACATAACCTCAATCTCAGAGGACAAGCCAACAAACTGTGGGTTATGGTTACGGAACGGAACCTCCACACAGCTGTTGCTATGGAGACGCAGTTCTAACAGAAGTTACGGAACATATGTGATATGACAGCGTAGTAAGTATTCACAGAACTCAACAGTAAGGAAGAAAGGAATCCTCATAGACAAAGCCTTGAACGAGCTTCAATTGACACAGACATACTATAGTAAGCTCTGGCTTGGTCCAGCGGAATTATGTGTGTGTGTGTGTGTGTGTGTGTGTGTGTGTGTGTGTGTGTGTGTGTGTGTGTGTGTGTGTGTCTGCGTCAGTCAGAAGATGTGGAGAAGGACATCAAAGGAGAGTGCAATATTTCTTTCAGCTGAAAGATTTACAAGGTTTTATAATAACAGCAAAGGCAGACGTCTCGGCGTCGCCATGATAGCTCGTGCAGGTCCTAAAGCTTCTTCCTCTTCTTCGGTATCCGTAACAGAAAATTGGTTTTTCCAGTACAAAATCATCTTCAAAACAGACAGACAGTTCATCAGAGCACTTCAGTATAAGGGACAAACAGTTTCTGTACACAGAGTCATCACCATGGTGACATGATGTCATCAGGATGAGACGCTTTGGATCAGGGCACATTGTCCATGTTATCCTCTCTCTCTCTCTGAAGTATACACATACAGGGCACTTACTGTACCCATGGCGATACAGCTGTGGCTAGAGACAGCTAGGGCTAGGTTCTAATGCCCTAGCCTGGCTTCCCCTTCTCACCTCTGGAAAGGTTGTGAGCAAAAATACACATTTCTGTCCTCTGTCAGATAACGAACACAAA
The DNA here is from genome assembly GCF_965601325.2 of Salmo salar. NCBI lineage: Eukaryota > Metazoa > Chordata > Actinopteri > Salmoniformes > Salmonidae > Salmo > Salmo salar. The sequence goes on from NW_027675443.1 coordinate 1,663,102, forward strand.
CATCTTCATCTCTCTTTGTATCCTTGAGGACCGCTGATCCCAAAAATAAACGGATGGAACCAATTTGACGAGCAATCAATGTCATACCAGCAATTTGAATGTAACTATCCGGTCTCTCCAGATTTCAGTGGTCAGGGAGGATACAAGGAAATAGGATACAAGGAATTAGGACATGAGAGAAGGAATCTTTTATAGATTATTGGAACTCAGGGATAGAAAGGTTCAGTACATCATCATTATCATCATCATCATCATCATCATCATAGCTCATGCTGTACATCTGCACATCTACAAACCCAACAGTAGCACCTTGGCTTTGTAGCGCTGTCTAATTGGCTACGGCAAGCTCTTAGGAACAAACTGAACTGCATCTACAAGTCTCTGTCATTTCACCTCAAAACCTGCTATCCTTCCCAGTCACTCCCAGTTGAGAATCTCCCCTTCGTTCACATTCTGACAAATGCTAAATATCAACAGAGAAATGTAAGTAAACATACAGCTGATATTAGAAAACAGATAAACTACAACATTTTGCGGTTAATCGGTAAAGCAATCCCAGAACACTGACTGAAGCCTCAACTAATGACAGTAGTTCATTTTTAAAGAGTTGTAAGTATTATTTTTTATGCACACTGGATAGCATCCTACACACAGTCTGTCTGGTTGTCTCTCTCTGTCTGTCTGTCTTTTAAAGGGTTGTTGGTAGTTTTTAGGTAAAGGTAGTCAGCCAAGCACAGTGTTCTTCTGAGCCTAGTCCCCAGCCACGTTCTTCTTTTGACGTCCTTGTAACGTTCTCTAAAACGCTTTCCATGACGTCCTTGGTAACGTTCTCTACTGGTGGCGCTTGTCTTTGGCTGGAACTTTTGTAGGAGATGTCTGAGCCCGCGAGCTATGAGGGCTGAGGGAGATAAGGGAAGAGAGGAGAGGGAAGGAGGAGAGAGGAGAGGGAAGACTATGGCTATCAAATACTCAGAGGCCATATTCCATCTAGATACAGATGGGTTGTGAGTGGAAGGAAGTGCTGATCATACATGCCTACTGTGTTGGGTCCATGGCTGGGTGCAGTGAGAGGGGCTGTATCATCGGTGCTGCTCAGGGATCTGACCCCCTCCACCAGCTCCCTGGCCTCTGCAGCTAACTGGCAGGCTGGGTCTGGGATGGGGAGAGGGGGGTCTGGACTGTCTGTGGCTGGAGAGGTCCTGTTACTCCTATTAGTACAAGGAAGCACACATACACACGTTCACACACACACACACACACACCCAAACCCTCCGGTCATATCAACAGACTGTCAGAATGAACAAACATTTGAAGAATTGTCATAAAGGAGTTACATTTGGAAGATAAGCACTTACCCATTTTCCATTCCAAACAAGCTGGGAGTGGTGAGCACTTTGTGAACATTCTGAGAAATAAACACATTCAGCCAGTCAGTCAGCCAGTTAGCCAGTCAGCCAGACAGTCAGTCAGACAGTCAGTCAGCCAGTTAGCCAGTCAGCACAGAAATCCACATACATAAAACTAGAAAGTAGTGTTGAACCACTAGGTGGCAGTACAGGTTCAGAACATAACAGAGCATGACCAGAGAGGCGTCAGCTAGGGCTCACAGGTAGGTGTGTTACAGAACCTGTGTGACTGTGCTTACAGTTGAGAGGTGGGCAGGTAGTGTTATTGTAAAGGTGTGTTACAGGTGTAATGTTACCTGTGTGAAGCCCAGTAGTTAGTTGTATGAGAGGTGGACAGGAAGTGTTGTTGTAAAGGTATGTTACTGTGTTACAGGTGTAATGTTACCTGTGTGAAGCCCAGTAGTTAGTTGTATGAGAGGTGGACAGGAAGTGATGTTGTAAGGTATGTTACTGTGTTACAGGTGTAATGTTACCTGTGTGAAGCCCAGTAGTTAGTTGTATGAGAGGTGGACAGGAAGTGTTGTTGTAAAGGTATGTTACTGTGTTACAGGTGTAATGTTACCTGTGTGAAGCCCAGTAGTTAGTTGTATGAGAGGTGGACAGGAAGTGTTGTTGTAAAGGTGTGTTACTGTGTTACAGGTGTAATGTTACCTGTGTGAAGCCCAGTAGTTAGTTGTATGAGAGGTGGACAGGAAGTGATGTTGTAAAGGTATGTTACTGTGTTACAGGTGTAATGTTACCTGTGTGAAGCCCAGTAGTTAGTTGTATGAGAGGTGGACAGGAAGTGATGTTGTAAAGGTATGTTACTGTGTTACAGGTGTAATGTTACCTGTGTGAAGCCCAGTAGTTAGTTGTATGAGAGGTGGACAGGAAGTGTTGTTGTAAAGTTGTGTCGGGGGGTGAGTCACAGGTGTGTTACAGGTGTAGTGTACCTGTGCGAATCCCAGTAGTTTCTTGTTGGAGATCTCCAGGTGTCTTCTGCTCAGCTCAGACTTCTCAGCTGACAGTCAATCATCGACAACTTCCTGTTTAACTCCATCACATCTTCCTGGAGTAAACACACACAATCACTTCCTGTTTAACTCCATCACATCCTTCTGGGGTACAACACACAGAATCACTTCCTGTTTAACTCCATCACATATTCCTGGGGTACAACACACCGAATCACTTCCTGTTTAACTCCATCACATCCTCCTGACTAGTGTTGTCCTGCTGGGTCACAGTAATTTATGGTAGAAAAGACTAGTGTTGTCCTTCTGGGTCACAGTGATTTATGGTAGAAAAGACTAGTGTTGTCCTGCTGGGTCACAGTGATTTATGGTAGAAAAGACTAGTGTTGTCCTGCTGGGTCACAGTAATTTATGGTAGAAAAGACTAGTGTTGTCCTGCTGGGTCACAGTGATTTATGGTAGAAAATACTAGTGTTGTCCTGCTGGGTCACAGTGATTTATGGTAGAAAAGACTAGTGTTGTCCTGCTGGGTCACAGTGATTTATGGTAGAAAGACTAGTGTTGTCCTGCTGGGTCACAGTGATTTATGGTAGAAAAGACTAGTGTTGTCCTGCTGGGTCACAGTAATTTATGGTAGAAAAGACTAGTGTTGTCCTGCTGGGTCACAGTGATTTATGGTAGAAAAGACTAGTGTTGTCCTGCTGGGTCACAGTAATTTATGGTAGAAAAGACTAGTGTTGTCCTGCTGGGTCACAGTAATTTATGGTAGAAAAGACTAGTGTTGTCCACAAACAATTGTCTGGAGTGTTTCAGAAATGAGAGGTCTGCTTTGTCATCACTTGTGTCTGAGGCCCACCCAGACGACACTAGTCTTTTCTTCCATAAATTGGTTTTAAGTCTACCTTAGTAGCTTCCAGACCCTTCTGTTTCTTGTCCGCCAGTTGGTTCTTCAGGTCTTTGATCTCAGCCTCTAGCAGTGTAATGACCTCTTCATAGTCCTGCTCTGCACTGTTACTCTGTCTGTCTCTCTGCACCGCCTCCGCTACCTGCAGGGGTAGAAGAAGAAGAAGAAGATGAAGGAGATGAAGAAGTACCCAAGGTCTAACAGAAATTCTACTGGGACACATACTGTACACATAGAGGTTGGAGCCGGGGGCGGGGAGCGGGAGCCGTACTGCAGACATTTACATGAGTACACATACTATACACAGAGAGACCATGGAGCAGCTGTGGGGGTGCTCCATGTCTTGTTTAGGGGTTTATTAGAGGATAACATTACCGTGCAGACGAGTCTTCAGACGACTGTTCTCCTCCACTGTCGCACACGCTTTCTGAGGGAGGGAGGGAGGGAGGGAGGGAGGGAGGGAGGGAGGGAGGGAGGGAGGGAGGGAGGGAGGGAGGGAGTGAAGGAAAAAGAGCAAGAATGAGAGTGTGTTAATACAACTATGCCTGGCAAAGATAGGACAAGATACAATAGGATAAGAGTATGATAGGATAGGATACGACAGGATATGATAGAATAGGATAAGATAGGATAGGATACTATAGGATAAGATAGAATAAGATAGAATACGATAAGATAGGATAGGATACGATAGGATATGATAGGATACGGTGGGATACGGTGGGATATGATGGGATACGATGGGATATGATGGGATACGATAGGATAAGATAGAATAGAATAAGATAGGATAGGATATTATAGGATAAGATAGAAT
>NW_027675444.1:0-27500 GCF_965601325.2 Salmo salar
CAACACACACACACACATACCGACAACACACACACACACACACCGACAACACACACACACCGCCAACACACACACACACACACACACCGACAACACACACACACACAACACACACACACACACACCGACAACACACACACACACACACACCAACAACACACACACACACACACCGACAACACACCCACACAAACACACCGACAACACACACACACACACACCGACAACACACACACACCGCCAACACACACACACACACACACACCGACAACACACACACACACAACACACACACACACCGACAACACACACACACACCGAAAACACACACACACACACACCGACAACACACACACACCGACAACACACACACACACAAACACCGGCAACACACACACACACACACCGACAACACACACACACACACACCGACAACACACACACACACACCGACAACACACACACACACACACCGACAACACACACACACACACACACACACACCGACAACACACACACACACACACACTGACAACACACACACACACACACCGACAACACACACACACACACTGACAACACACACACCGACAACACACACACACACCGACAACACACACACACACACACACACCGACAACACACACACACACACACCGACAACACACACACAAACAACACACACACACCGACAACACACACACACAAACACACCGACAACACACACACACACACACACCGACAACACACACACACACATACCGACAACACACACACACACACACCGACAACACACACACACACACCGACAAAACACACACACACCGACAACACACACACACACACCTACAACACACACACACACACACCGACAACACACACACACACACACACACACACACCGACAACACACACACAAACAACACACACACACCGACAACACACACACACAAACACACCGACAACACACACACACACACACCGACAACACACACACACACATACCGACAACACACACACACACCGACAACACACACACACACACCGACAAAACACACACACACCGACAACACACACACACACACCTACAACACACACACACACACCGACAACACACCGACAAAACACACACACACACACCGACAACACACACACACACACCGACAACACACACACACACACACACACACACACACCGACAACACACACACACACAACACACACACACACACACCGACAAAACACACACACACACACCGACAACACACACACACACACCGACAACACAAACACGCACACACAACGACAACACACACACACACACACCGACAACACACACACACAGACACACACCGACAACACACACACACACACACCGACAACACACACACAAACAACACACACAGACCGACAACACACACACACAAACACACCGACAACACACACACACACACACACCGACAACACACACACACACACCGACAACACACACACACACCGACAACACACACACACACACACACCGACAACACACACACCGACAACACACACACACACACACCGACAACACACACACACACACCGACAACACACACACACACACACACACACACACACCGACAACACACACACACACACACCGACAACACACACACACACACACAACACACACACACACACACCGACAAAGCACACACACACCGACAACACACACACACACACCGACAACACAAACACGCACACACACCGACAACACACACACACACACACCGACAACACACACACACACCGACAACACACACACACACACACACACACCGACAACACACACACACCGACAACACACACACAAACAACACACACACACCGACAACACACACACACAAACACACCGACAACACACACACACACACACCGACAACACACACACACACATACCGACAACACACACACACACACACCGACAACACACACACACACACCGACAAAACACACACACACCGACAACACACACACACACACCTACAACACACACACACACACCGACAACACACACACACACACACACACACCGACAACACACACACACACACCGACAACACACACACACCGACAACACACACACACACACACCGACAACACACACACACACAACACACACACACACACACCGACAAAGCACACACACACCGACAACACACACACACACCGACAACACAAACACGCACACACACCGACAACACACACACACACACCGACAACACACACACACACCGACAACACACACACACACACACCGACAACACACACACACACACACCGACAACACACACACAAACAACACACACACACCGACAACACACACACACAAACACACCGACAACACACACACACACACACACCGACAACACACACACACACCGACAACACACACACACACACCGACAATACACACACACACACACACACACACCGACAACACACACACCGACAACACACACACACACACACCGACAACACACACACACACACCGACAAAACACACACACACACACACACCGACAACACACACACACACACACACACACACACACACCGACAACACACACACACACACACACACTGACAACACACACACACACACACACACCGACAACACACACACACACATACCGACAACACACACACACACACACCGACAACACACACACACCGCCAACACACACACACACACACACACCGACAACACACACACACACAACACACACACACACACACCGACAACACACACACACACACACACCGACAACACACACACACACACACCGACAACACACCCACACAAACACACCGACAACACACACACACACACACCGACAACACACACACACCGCCAACACACACACACACACACACACCGACAACACACACACACACAACACACACACACACACACCGACAACACACACACACACCGAAAACACACACACACACACACCGACAACACACACACACCGACAACACACACACACACAAACACCGGCAACACACACACACACACACCGACAACACACACACACACACACCGACAACACACACACACACACCGACAACACACACACACACACACCGACAACACACACACACACACACACACACACCGACAACACACACACACACACACACTGACAACACACACACACACACACCGACAACACACACACACACACTGACAACACACACACACACACACACCGACAACACACACACACCGACAACACACACACACACACACACCGACAACACACACACACACACACACACCGACAACACACACACACACAACAACGACAACACACACACACACACACCAACAACACACACACACACACCGACAACACACACACACACACACACGGACAACACACACACACACACCGACAACACACACACACACACCGACAAAACACACACACACACACACACCGACAACACACACACACACACACACACACCGACAACACACACACACACACACACACTGACAACACACACACACACACACACACACACCGACAACACACACACACACATACCGACAACACACACACACACACACCGACAACACACACACACCGCCAACACACACACACACACACACCGACAACACACACACACACAACACACACACACACCGACAACACACACACACACACACCGACAACACACACACACACACACACCGACAACACACCCACACAAACACACCGACAACACACACTCACACACACACCGACAACACACACACACACACCGACAACACACACACACACCGAAAACACACACACACACACACACCGACAACACACACACACCGACAACACACACACACACAAACACCGGCAACACACACACACACACACCGACAACACACACACACACACACCGACAACACACACACACACACCGACAACACACACACACACACACCGACAACACACACACACACACACACCGACAACACACACACACACACACACTGACAACACACACACACACACACCGACAACACACACACACACACCGACAACACACACACACACACACACCGACAACACACACACACCGACAACACACACACACACACACACCGACAACACACACACACACACACACACCGACAACACACACACACACAACAACGACAACACACACACACACACACCAACAACACACACACACACACCGACAACACACACACACACACACACGGACAACACACACACACACACCGACAACACACACACACACAAACACCAGCAACACACACACACACACCGACAACACAAACACACACACACACCGACAACACACACACACACACCGACAACACACACACACACACCGACAACACACACACACCGACAACACACACACACACACCGACAACACACACACACACACACACACCGACATCACACACACACCGACAACACACACACACACACACCGACAACACACACACACACACACCGACAACACACTCACACACAACAACGACAACACACACATACACACACCGACAACACACACACACACACCGACAACACACACACACACACACACCGACAACACACACACACACACACACACACACACACACACACACACACACACACACACACACACACACCGACAACACACACACACACACCGACAACACACACACACACAAACACCAGCAACACACACACACACACCGACAAAACACACACACACACACCGACAACACACACACACACACACCGACAACACACACTCACACACACACACCGACAACACACACACACACACACACACACACACACACACCGACAACACACACACACACACCGACAACACACAAACACACACCGACAACACACACACACACACCGACAACACACACACACACCGACAACACACACACACACACACACACACCAACAACACACACACACACACCGACAACACACACACACACACCGACAACACACACACACCGACAACACACACACACACACACCGACAACACACACACACACCTACCACACACACACACACACAACGACAACACACACACACCGACAAGACACACACACACACACACCGACAACACACACACACACCGACAACACACACACACACACACACAACACACACACACACCAACAACACACACACACACACCGACAACACACACACACACACCGACAACACACACACACACACACCGACAACACACCGACAACACACACACACCGACAACACACACACACACACCGACAACACACACACACACACCGACAACACACACACACACAACACACACACACACACCGACAACACACACACACACACACACACACACACACACACACACCGACAACACACACACACACACACCGACAACACACACACACACACACACACACCGACAACACACACACACAGACACCGACAACACACACACACACACACACCGACAACACACACACACACAAAACACACACACACACGACAACACACACACACCGACAACACACACACACACCGACAACACACACACACACACACACACACACACACACACACACACACACCGACAACACACACACACACACACCGACAACACACACACACACACACACACACACCGACAACACACACACACACACCGACAACACACACACACACCGACAACACACACACACACACACACACCGACAACACATAAACACACACACACCGACAACACACACACACACACACACACTGACAACACACACACACACACACACACACACACTGACAACACACACACACACACACACACACCGACAACACACACACACACACACCGACAACACACACACACACACCGACAACACACACACACACACCGACAACACACACACACACACACACACACACACTGACAACACACACACACACACACACACACACACCGACAACACACACACACACCTACCACACACACACACACACACAACGACAACACACACACACACCGACAAGACACACACACACACACACACACCGACAACACACACACACACACACCGACAACACACACACACACACAACACACACACACACCGACAACACACACACACACACACCGACAACACACACACACACACCGACAACACACACACACACCGACAACACACACACACACGCACCGACAACACACACACACCGACAACACACACACACACACACCGACAACACACACACACCGACAACACACACACACACACACACCGACAACACACACACACACACACCGACAACACACACACACACACACACACACACCGACAACACACACACACACACACCGACAACACACACACACACACACACACCGACAACACACACACACACACACACCAACAACACACACACACACACACACCGACAACACACACACACACAACACACACACACCGACAACACACACACACACACACACCGACAACACACACACACACACACCGACAACACACACACACACACACACCGACAACACACACACACACACAGACAACACACACACACACACCGACAACACACACACACACCGACAACACACACACACACACACCGACAACACACACACACACAACACACACACACACACACCGACAACACACACACACACACACACCGACAACACACACACACACACCGACAACACACACTCACACACACACCGACAACACACACACACACACACACACACACACACACACCGACAACACACACACACACACCGACAACACACACACACACACCGACAACACACACACACACACACCGACAACACACACACACACACACACACACCAACTACACACACACACACACCGACAACACACACACACCGACAACACACACACACCGACAACACACACACACACACACCGACAACACACACACACACCTACCACACACACACACACAACGACAACACACACACACCGACAAGACACACACACACACACACCGACAACACACACACACACACACCGACAACACACACACACACACAACACACACACACACCAACAACACACACACACCGACAACACACACACACACACCGACAACACACACACACACACACCGACAACACACCGACAACACACACACACCGACAACACACACACACCGACAACACACACACACACACCGACAACACACACACACACCGACAACACACACACACACGCACCGACAACACACACACACCGACAACACACACACACACACCGACAACACACACACACACACACACCGACAACACACACACACACAACACACACACACACCGACAACACACACACACACACACACACACACCGACAACACACACACACACACACCGACAACACACACACACACCGACAACACACACACACACACACACACACACCGACAACACACACACACACACACCGACAACACACACACACACACCGACAACACACACACACACAACACACACACACACACTACAACACACACACACACACACCGACAACACACACACACACACCGACAACACACACACACACACACACACACACACCGACAACACACACACACACACACCGACAACACACACACACACACACACACACACCGACAACACACACACACACACCGACAACACACACACACACCGACAACACACACACACACACACACCGACAACACATAAACACACACACACCGACAACACACACACACACACACTGACAAGACACACACACACACACTGACAACACACACACACACACACACCGACAACACACACACACACCGACAACACACACACACACACCGACAACACACACACACACACACACACCGACAACACACACACACACACACCGACAACACACACACACACACACACCGACAACACACACACACACACACTGACAACACACACACACACACACACACCGACAACACACACACACACACACCGACAACACACACACACACACCGACAACACACACACACACACCGACAACACACACACACACACACACACCAGCAACACACTCACACACACCGACAACACACACACACACACACACCGACAACACACACACACACACTGACAACACACACACACACACCGACAACACACACACACACCGACAACACACACACACACAGACAACACACACACACACACACTGACAAGACACACACACACACACCGACAACACACACACACACACACACCGACAACACACACACACACACCGACAACACACACACACACCGACAACACACACACACACACACACACCGACAACACACACACACACACACCGACAACACACACACACACACCGACAACACACACACACACCGACAACACACACACACACACACACACCGACAACACATAAACACACACACACCGACAACACACACACACACACACTGACAAGACACACACACACACACTGACAACACACACACACACACACACCGACAACACACACACACACCGACAACACACACACACACACCGACAACACACACACACACACACACACCGACAACACACACACACACACACCGACAACACACACACACACACACCGACAACACACACACACCGACAACACACACACACACACCGACAACACACACACACACACACACCAGCAACACACTCACACACACCGACAACACACACACACACACACACCGACAACACACACACACACACTGGCAACACACACACACACACACCGACAACACACACACACACACACACACACCGACAACACATACACACACCGACAACACACACACACACAGACAACACACACACACACACACTGACAAGACACACACACACACACACCGACAACACACACACACACACACACCGACAACACACACACACACACCGACAACACACACACACACACACCGACAACACACACACACACACACACACACACCGACAACACACACACACACACACCGACAACACACACACACACACACCGACAACACACACACACACACACACTGACAACACACACACACACACACACCGACAACACACACACACACACACCGACAACACACACACACACCCCCGACAACACACACACACACACCGACAACACACACACACACACACACCGACAACACACACACACACAACACACACACACACGACAACACACACACACACCGACAACACACACACACACAATCCGACAACACACACACACACACACACACACACACCGACAACACACACACACACACACCGACAACACACACACACACACACCGACAACACACACACACACACACACTGACAACACACACACACACACACACCGACAACACACACACACACACACCGACAACACACACACACACCCCCGACAACACACACACACACACCGACAACACACACACACACACACACCGACAACACACACACACACAACACACACACACACGACAACACACACACACACCGACAACACACACACACACAATCCGACAACACACACACACACACACACACACACACACACACCGACAACACACACACACACACCGACAACACACACACACACACACACACACACACACACCGACAACACACACACACACACCGACAAAACACACACACACACACACCGACAACACATAAACACACACACACCGACAACACACACACACACACACTGACAAGACACACACACACACACTGACAACACACACACACACACACACCGACAACACACACACACACCGACAACACACACACACACATTGACAACACACACACACACACACACACACACCGACAACACACACACACACACACCGACAACACACACACACACACACCGACAACACACACACACACACACTGACAACACACACACACACACACACACACACCGACAACACACACACACACACACCGACAACACACACACACACACCGACAACACACACACACACACCGACAACACACACACACACACACACCAGCAACACACTCACACACACCGACAACACACACACACACACACCGACAACACACACACACACACACCGACAACACAGACACACACACACACCAACAACACACACACACACACACACCGACAACACACACACACACACACTGACAACACACACACACACCGACAACACACACACACACACACACCGACAACACACACACACACCAACAACACACACACACACAGACAACACACACACACACACACTGACAAGACACACACACACACACCGACAACACACACACACACACACACACACCGACAACACACACACACACACCGACAACACACACACACACACCGACAACACACACACACACACACACACCGACAACACACACACACACACACCGACAACACACACACACACACACTGACAACACACACACACACACACACCGACAACACACACACACACACACCGACAACACACACACACACACACTGACAACACACACACACACACACACCGACAACACACACACACACCGACAACACACACACACACCGACAACACACACACACACACCGACAACACACACACACACACACACCAGCAACACACTCACACACACCGACAACACACACACACACACACCGACAACACACACACACACACACACCGACAACACAGACACACACACTGACAACACACACACACACACCGACAACACACACACACACACACCGACAACACACACTCACACACACACCGACAACACACACACACACACACACACACACACACACACACCGACAACACACACACACACACACACACACACCGACAACACACACACACACACACCGACAACACACACACACACACACCGACAACACACACACACACACACTGACAACACACACACACACACACACACACACACACACCGACAACACACACACACACACACCGACAACACACACACACACACCGACAACACACACACACACACCGACAACACACACACACACACACACCAGCAACACACACACACACACCGACAACACACACACACACACACACCGACAACACACACACACACACTGACAACACACACACACACACCGACAACACACACACACACACACACCGACAACACACACACACACCGACAACACACACACACACAGACAACACACACACACACACACTGACAAGACACACACACACACACCGACAACACACACACAAACACACACCGACAACACACACACACACACCGACAACACACACACACACACACACACACACACCGACAACACACACACACACACACCGACAACACACACACACACACACCGACAACACACACACACACACACTGACAACACACACACACACACACACCGACAACACACACACACACACACACCGACAACACACACACACACACACCGACAACACACACACACACACACACTGACAACACACACACACACACACACCGACAACACACACACACACACACACCGACAACACACACACACACACCGACAACACACACACACACACACCGACAACACACACACACACCGACAACACACACACACACACACACCGACAACACATAAACACACACACATCGACAACACACACACACAACACTGACAAGACACACACACACACACTGACAACACACACACACACACACACCGACAACACACACACACACCGACAACACACACACACACACCGACAACACACACACACACACACACACACACACCGACAACACACACACACACACACCGACAACACACACACACACACACCGACAACACACACACACACACACTGACAACACACACACACACACACACACCGACAACACACACACACACACACCGACAACACACACACACACACCGACAACACACACACACACACCGACAACACACACACACACACACACACCAGCAACACACTCACACACACCGACAACACACACACACACACACCGACAACACACACACACACACACCGACAACACAGACACACACACACACCTACAACACACACACACACACACACTGACAACACACACACACACACACTGACAACACACACACACACCGACAACACACACACACACACACACCGACAACACACACACACACCAACAACACACACACACACAGACAACACACACACACACACACTGACAAGACACACACACACACACCGACAACACACACACACACACACACCGACAACACACACACACACACCGACAACACACACACACACACCGACAACACACACACACACACACCGACAACACACAGACACACACTGACAACACACACACACACACACACCGACAACACACACACACACACACCGACAACACACACACACACCGACAACACACACACACACACCGACAACACACACACACACACACACCAGCAACACACTCACACACACCGACAACACACACACACACACACCGACAACACACACACACACACCGACAACACACACACACACACTGACAACACACACACACACACCGACAACACACACACACACACACCGACAACACACACTCACACACACACCGACAACACACACACACACACACACACACACACACACCGACAACACACACACACACACCGACAACACACACACACACCGACAACACACACACACACACACCGACAACACACACACACACCGACAACACACACACACACACACACACCAACAACACACACACACACACCGACAACACACACACACACACCGACAACACAGACACACACACACACCAACAACACACACACACACACACACCGACAACACACACACACACACACTGACAACACACACACACACCGACAACACACACACACACACACACCGACAACACACACACACACCAACAACACACACACACACAGACAACACACACACACACACACTGACAAGACACACACACACACACCGACAACACACACACACCGACAACACACACACACACACCGACAACACACACACACACACACCGACAACACACACACACACACACCGACAACACACACACACACACACTGACAACACACACACACACACACACCGACAACACACACACACACACACCGACAACACACACACACACACACTGACAACACACACACACACACACACCGACAACACACACACACACACACCGACAACACACACACACACCGACAACACACACACACACACCGACAACACACACACACACACACACCAGCAACACACTCACACACACCGACAACACACACACACACACACCGACAACACACACACACACACACACCGACAACACAGACACACACACTGACAACACACACACACACACCGACAACACACACACACACACACCGACAACACACACTCACACACACACCGACAACACACACACACACACACACACACACACACACACACCGACAACACACACACACACACACACACACCGACAACACACACACACACACACCGACAACACACACACACACACACCGACAACACACACACACACACACTGACAACACACACACACACACACACACACCGACAACACACACACACACACACCGACAACACACACACACACACCGACAACACACACACACACACCGACAACACACACACACACACACACACCAGCAACACACTCACACACACCGACAACACACACACACACACACACCGACAACACACACACACACACTGACAACACACACACACACACCGACAACACACACACACACCGACAACACACACACACACAGACAACACACACACACACACTGACAAGACACCCACACACACCGACAACACACACACACACACACACCGACAACACACACACACACACCGACAACACACACACACACACACACACACACACACACACCGACAACACACACACACACACACCGACAACACACACACACACACACCGACAACACACACACACACACACTGACAACACACACACACACACACACCGACAACACACACACACACACACACCGACAACACACACACACACCGACAACACACACACACACACACACCGACAACACACACACACACACACCGACAACACACACACACACCGACAACACACACACACACACACACCGACAACACATAAACACACACACATCGACAACACACACACACACACACTGACAAGACACACACACACACACTGACAACACACACACACACACACACCGACAACACACACACACACCGACAACACACACACACACACCGACAACACACACACACACACACACACACACACCGACAACACACACACACACACACCGACAACACACACACACACACACCGACAACACACACTCACACACACTGACAACACACACACACACACACACACACACCGACAACACACACACACACACACCGACAACACACACACACACACCGACAACACACACACACACCGACAACACACACACACACACACACACCAGCAACACACTCACACACACCGACAACACACACACACACACACCGACAACACACACACACACACACCGACAACACAGACACACACACACACCAACAACACACACACACACACACCGACAACACACACACACACACACTGACAACACACACACACACCGACAACACACACACACACACACACCGACAACACACACACACACCAACAACACACACACACACAGACAACACACACACACACACTGACAAGACACACACACATACACCGACAACACACACACACACACACACTGACAAC
This sequence comes from Salmo salar, assembly GCF_965601325.2. Taxonomy (NCBI): domain Eukaryota; kingdom Metazoa; phylum Chordata; class Actinopteri; order Salmoniformes; family Salmonidae; genus Salmo; species Salmo salar. The sequence continues at coordinate 14,958 of NW_027675444.1, forward strand.
ACACACACACACACCGACAACACACACACACACACCGACAACACACACACACAGACACCGACAACACACACAGACACACACTGACAACACACACACACACACACACCAACAACACACACACACACACACCGACAACACACACACACACCGACAACACACACACACACACCGACAACACACACACACACACACACCAGCAACACACTCACACACACCGACAACACACACACACACACACCGACAACACACACACACACACCGACAACACACACACACACACTGACAACACACACACACACACCGACAACACACACACACACACACCGACAACACACACTCACACACACACCGACAACACACACACACACACACACACACACACCGACAACACACACACACACACCGACAACACACACACACACCGACAACACACACACACACACACCTACAACACACACACACACCGACAACACACACACACACACACACACACCAATAACACACACACACACACCGACAACACACACACACACACCGACAACACACACACACACACACACCAGCAACACACTCACACACACCGACAACACACACACACACACACACCGACAACACACACACACACACCGACAACACACACACACACACTGACAACACACACACACACACCGACAACACACACACACACACACCGACAACACACACTCACACACACTCCGACAACACACACACACACACACACACACACACACACACACCGACAACACACACACACACACCGACAACACACACACACCGACAACACACACACACACACACCGACAACACACACACACACCGACAACACAAACACACACACACACACACCAACAACACACACACACACACCGCCAACACACACACACACACCGACAACACACACACACCGACAAGACACACACACACACACCGACAACACACACACACACACAACACACACACACACCAACAACACACACACACACCGACAACACACACACACACACACCGACAACACACACACACACAGACAACACACCGACAACACACACACACCGACAACACACACACACCGACAACACACACACACACACACACACACCGACAACACACACACACCGACAACACACACACACACCGACAACACACACACACACGCACCGACAACACACACACACCGACAACACACACACACACACACACACACCGACAACACACACACACACCGACAACACACACACACAACACACACACACACACCGACAACACACACACACACACACACACACACACACCGACAACACACACACACACACACCGACAACACACACACACACACACCGACAACACACACACACACACACACACACACCGACAACACACACACACACACACACCGACAACACACACACACACACACCGACAACACACACACACACAACACACACACACACGACAACACACACACACACACCGACAACACACACACACACACCGACAACACACACACACACACACACACACACACACACACACACACACCGACAACACACACACACACACACCGACAACACACACACACACACACACACCGACAACACACACACACACACCGACAACACACACACACACCGACAACACACACACACACACACACCAACAACACATAAACACACACACACCGACAACACACACACACACACACTGACAAGACACACACACACACACTGACAACACACACACAAGCAAACAACGAAAACACACACACACACCGACAACACACACACACACACCGACAACACACACACACACACACACACACCGACAACACACACACACCGACAACACACACACACACACACACACACACCGACAACACACACACAAACACACCGACAACACACACACACACACACACACACACACACACACCGACAACACACACACACACACCGACAACACACACACACACCGACAACACACACACACACACCTACAACACATAAACACACACACACCGACAACACACACACACACACACTGACAAGACACACACACACACACTGACAACACACACACACACACCGACAACACACACACACACCGACAACACACACACACACCGACAACACACACACACACACACACACACACACACCGACAACACACACACACACACACCGACAACACACACACACACACACCGACAACACACACACACACACACTGACAACACACACACACACATACCGACAACACACACACACACACACCGACAACACACACACACACCGACAACACACACACACACACCGACAACACACACACACACACACACACACCAGCAACACACTCACACACACCGACAACACACACACACACACACCGACAACACACACACACACACCGACAACACAGACACACACACACACCGACAACACACACACACACACCGACAACACACACACACACACTGACAACACACACACACACACCGACAACACACACACACACACACACCGACAACACACACACACACACCGACACCACACACACACACAGACAACACACACACACACACACCGACAACACACACACACACACACACCGACAACACACACACACAGACAACACACACACACACACACCGACAACACACACACACACCGACAACACACACACACACACCGACAACACACACACACACACCGACAACACACACACACACAGACAACACACACACACACACACACCAACAACACACACACACACACCGACAACACACACACACACACCGACAACACACACACACACCGACAACACACACACACACACCGACAACACACACACACACCGACAACACACACACACACGCACCGACAACACACACACACTGACAACACACACACACACACACCGACAACACACACACACACACACCGACAACACACACACACACACACACACACACCGACAACACACACACACACACACACCGACAACACACACACACACACACCGACAACACACACACACACAACACACACACACACGACAACACACACACACACACCGACAACACACACACACACACCGACAACACACACACACACACACACACACACACACACACACACACACACCGACAACACACACACACACACACCGACAACACACACACACACACACACACCGACAACACACACACACACACCGACAACACACACACACACCGACAACACACACACACACACACACCAACAACACATAAACACACACACACCGACAACACACACACACACACACTGACAAGACACACACACACACACTGACAACACACACACAAGCAAACAACGAAAACACACACACACACCGACAACACACACACACACACCGACAACACACACACACACACACACACACCGACAACACACACACACACACCGACAACACACACACACACACACACACACACCGACAACACACACACAAACACACCGACAACACACACACACACACACACACACACACACACACCGACAACACACACACACACACCGACAACACACACACACACCGACAACACACACACACACACCTACAACACATAAACACACACACACCGACAACACACACACACACACACTGACAAGACACACACACACACACTGACAACACACACACACACACCGACAACACACACACACACCGACAACACACACACACACCGACAACACACACACACACACACACACACACACCGACAACACACACACACACACACCGACAACACACACACACACACACCGACAACACACACACACACACACTGACAACACACACACACACACACCGACAACACACACACACACACACCGACAACACACACACACACCGACAACACACACACACACACCGACAACACACACACACACACACACACACCAGCAACACACTCACACACACCGACAACACACACACACACACACCGACAACACACACACACACACCGACAACACAGACACACACACACACCGACAACACACACACACACACCGACAACACACACACACACACTGACAACACACACACACACACCGACAACACACACACACACACACACCGACAACACACACACACACACCGACACCACACACACACACAGACAACACACACACACACACACCGACAACACACACACACACACACACCGACAACACACACACACAGACAACACACACACACACACACCGACAACACACACACACACCGACAACACACACACACACACCGACAACACACACACACACACACCGACAACACACACACACACAGACAACACACACACACACACACACCAACAACACACACACACACACCGACAACACACACACACACACCGACAACACACACACACACCGACAACACACACACACACCGACAACACACACACACACCGACAACACACACACACACGCACCGACAACACACACACACTGACAACACACACACACACACACCGACAACACACACACACAAACACCGACAACACACACACACACACCGACAACACACACACACACACCGACAACACACACACACACACACCGACAACACACACACATACAACACACACACACAGACAACACACACACACACACACACACACACCGACAACACACACACACACACACACCGACAACACACACACACCGACAAGACACACACACACACCGACAACAGACACACACACACACACCGACAACACACACACACACACACCGACAACACACACACACACACCGACAACACACACACACACAACACACACACACACACAGCGACAACACACACACACACACACACACCGACAACACACACACACACACACCGACAACACACACACACACACCGACAACACACACACACACACCGACAACACACACACACACACCGACAACACACACACACCGACAACACACACACACACACACCGACAACACACACACACACACACACCAGCAACACACTCACACACACCGACAACACACACACACACACACCGACAACACACACACACACACACCGACAACACAGACACACACACACACCGACAACACACACACACACACCGACAACACACACACACACACTGACAACACACACACACACACCGACAACACACACACACACACACACCGACAACACACACACACACACCGACAACACACACACACACAGACAACACACACACACACACACCGACAACACACACACACACACACACACCGACAACACAGACACACACACACACCGACAACACACACACACACACACCGACAACACACACACACACCAACAACACACACACACACACCGACAACACACACACACACACACCGACAACACACACACACACACCGACAACACACACACACACACACACACACCAACAACACACACACACACACCGACAACACACACACACACACCGACAACACACACACACACCGACAACACACACACACACACACCGACAACACACACACACACCTACCACACACACACACACACACACCGACAACACACACACACACACCGACAACACACACACACACCGACAACACACACACACACGCACCGACAACACACACACACCGACAACACACACACACACACACACCGACAACACACACACACACACACCGACAACACACACACACACACCGACAACACACACACACACACACCGACAACACACACACACCGACAACACACACACACACACACCGACAACACACACACACACAACACACACACACACCGACAACACACACACACACACACACACACACACCGACAACACACACACACACACACACACACCGACAACACACACACACCGACAACACACACACACACACCGACAACACACACACACACAACACACACACACACACAGCGACAACACACACACACACACACACACCGACAACACACACACACACACACCGACAACACACACACACACACCGACAACACACACACACCGACAACACACACACACACACCGACAACACACACACACCGACAACACACACACACACACACCGACAACACACACACACACACACACACCGACAACACACACACACACACCGACAACACACACACGCACCGACAACACACACACACCGACAACACACACACACACACACACCGACAACACACACACACACACACACACACCGACAACACACACACACACACACACACACACACCGACAACACACACACACACACACCGACAACACACACACACACACACACCGACAACACACACACACCGACAACACACACACACACACCGACAACACACACACACACACACACCGACAACACACACACACACACACACCGACAACACACACACACACACACACCGACAACACACACACACACAACACACACACACACACAGCGACAACACACACACACACACACACACCGACAACACACACACACACACACCGACAACACATACACACACACCGACAACACACACACACACACCGACAACACACACACACACACCGACAACACACACACACCGACAACACACACACACACACACCGACAACACACACACACACACACACCAGCAACACACTCACACACACCGACAACACACACACACACACACCGACAACACACACACACACACACCGACAACACAGACACACACACACACCGACAACACACACACACACACCGACAACACACACACACACACTGACAACACACACACACACACCGACAACACACACACACACACACACCGACAACACACACACACACACCGACAACACACACACACACAGACAACACACACACACACACACCGACAACACACACACACACACACACACCGACAACACAGACACACACACACACCGACAACACACACACACACACACCGACAACACACACACACACCAACAACACACACACACACACCGACAACACACACACACACACACCGACAACACACACACACACACCGACAACACACACACACACACACACACACCAACAACACACACACACACACCGACAACACACACACACACACCGACAACACACACACACACCGACAACACACACACACACACACCGACAACACACACACACACCTACCACACACACACACACACACACCGACAACACACACACACACACCGACAACACACACACACACCGACAACACACACACACACGCACCGACAACACACACACACCGACAACACACACACACACACCGACAACACACACACACACACACCGACAACACACACACACACACCGACAACACACACACACACACCGACAACACACACACACCGACAACACACACACAAACACACCGACAACACACACACACACAACACACACACACACCGACAACACACACACACACACACACACACACACCGACAACACACACACACACACACACACACCGACAACACACACACACCGACAACACACACACACACACACCGACAACACACACACACACAACACACACACACACACAGCGACAACACACACACACACACACACACCGACAACACACACACACACACACCGACAACACACACACACACACCGACAACACACACACACCGACAACACACACACACCGACAACACACACACACCGACAACACACACACACACACACCGACAACACACACACACACACACACCGACAACACACACACACACACCGACAACACACACACGCACCGACAACACACACACACCGACAACACACACACACACACACACCGACAACACACACACACACACACACACACCGACAACACACACACACACACACACACACACACCGACAACACACACACACACACACCGACAACACACACACACACACACACCGACAACACACACACACACCAACAACACACACACACACACACCGACAACACACACACACACAACACACACACACCGACAACACACACACACACACACACACACACACCGACAACACACACACACACACACCGACAACACACACACACACACACCGACAACACACACACACACACAGACAACACACACACACACACTGACAACACACACACACACACATCGACAACACACACACACACCGACAACACACACACACAACACACACACACACACACCGACAACACACACACACACACACCGACAACACACACACACCGACAACACACACTCACACACACACCGACAACACACACACACACACACACACACACACACACACACACACACACACACGACAACACACACACACACACCGACAACACACACACACACACCGACAACACACACACACACACACCGACAACACACACACACACCGACAACACACACACACACACACACACACACACCGACAACACACACTCACACACACACCGACAACACACACACACACACACACACACACACACACACACACCGACAACACACACACACACACACCGACAACACACACACACACACCGGCAACACACACACACACACACACACACACCGACAACACACACACACACACACCGACAACACACACACACACACACACACCGACAACACACACACACACACACCAACAACACACACACACACACACCGACAACACACACACACACAACACACACACACCGACAACACACACACACACACACACACACCCGACAACACACACACACACACACCGACAACACACACACACACACACCGACAACACACACACACACACAGACAACACACACACACACACTGACAACACACACACACACACATCGACAACACACACACACACCGACAACACACACACACAACACACACACACACACACCGACAACACACACACACACACACCGACAACACACACACACACACACCGACAACACACACTCACACACACACCGACAACACACACACACACACACACACACACACACACATACACACACACCGACAACACACACACAACACACACACACACACCGACAACACACACAAACACACACCGACAACACACACACACACCGACAACACACACACACACACACACACACACACCAACAACACACACACACACCGACAACACACACACACACACCGACAACACACACACACCGACAACACACACACACACACACCGACAACACACACACACACCTACCACACACACACACACAACGACAACACACACACACCGACAAGACACACACACACACACACCGACAACACACACACACACACACACCGACAACACACACACACACACACACACACACAACACACACACACACCAACAACACACACACACACACCGACAACACACACACACACACCGACAACACACACACACACACACACCGACAACACACTGACAACACACACACACCGACAACACACACACACCGACAACACACACACACACACACACACACACACCGACAACACACACACACACACCGACAACACACACACACACACCGACAACACACACACACACGCACCGACAACACACACACACCGACAACACACACACACACACCGACAACACACACACACACACACCGACAACACACACACACACACAACACACACAAACACACCGACAACACACACACACACACACACACACACACACACCGACAACACACACACACACACACCGACAACACACATACACACACACCGACAACACACACACACACACACACACACACACCGACAACACACACACACAGACACCGACAACACACACACACACACACCGACAACACACACACACACAACACACACACACACGACAACACACACACACACACACCGACAACACACACACACACACCGACAACACACACACACACACACACACACACACACACACCGACAACACACACACACACACACCGACAACACACACACACACACACACACACACACACACACACACCGACAACACACACACACACCGACAACACACACACACACCGACAACACACACACACACACACACCGACAACACATAAACACACACACAACGACAACACACACACACACACACTGACAAGACACACACACACACACTGACAACACACACACACACACACACCGACAACACACACACACACCGACAACACACACACACACACACACCGACAACACACACACACACACCGACAACACACACACACACACACACACCGACAACACACACACACACACACCGACAACACACTGACAACACACACACACCGACAACACACACACACCGACAACACACACACACACACACACACACACCGACAACACACACACACACACCGACAACACACACACACACACCGACAACACACACACACACGCACCGACAACACACACACACCGACAACACACACACACACACCGACAACACACACACACACACACCGACAACACACACACACACAACACACACAAACACACCGACAACACACACACACACACACACACACACCGACAACACACACACACACACACCGACAACACACATACACACACACCGACAACACACACACACACAACACACACACACACGACAACACACACACACACACACACCGACAACACACACACACACACACACCGACAACACACACACACACACACCGACAACACACACACACACACCGACAACACACACACACACACACCGACAACACACACACACCGACAACACACACACACACACACCGACAACACACACACACACACACACACACACACACACACACACACACACACACACACACACCGACAACACACACACACACACACCGACAACACACACACACACACCGACAACACACACACACACACACCGACAACACACACACACACAACACACACAAACACACCGACAACACACACACACACACACACACACACACACCGACAACACACACACACACACACCGACAACACACATACACACACACCGACAACACACACACACACACACCGACAACACACACACACACACACACCGACAACACACACACACACACACCAACAACACACACACACACACACCGACAACACACACACACACAACACACACACACCGACAACACACACACACACACACACACACCCGACAACACACACACACACACACCGACAACACACACACACACCGACAACACACACACACACACAGACAACACACACACACACACTGACAACACACACACACACACATCGACAACACACACACACACCGACAACACACACACACAACACACACACACACACACCGACAACACACACACACACACACCGACAACACACACACACACACACCGACAACACACACTCACACACACACCGACAACACACACACACACACACACACACACACACACATACACACACACCGACAACACACACACAACACACACACACACACCGACAACACACACAAACACACACCGACAACACACACACACACCGACAACACACACACACACACACACACACACACCAACAACACACACACACACCGACAACACACACACACACACCGACAACACACACACACCGACAACACACACACACACACACCGACAACACACACACACACCTACCACACACACACACACAACGACAACACACACACACCGACAAGACACACACACACACACACCGACAACACACACACACACACACACCGACAACACACACACACACACACACACAACACACACACACACCAACAACACACACACACACACCGACAACACACACACACACACCGACAACACACACACACACACACACCGACAACACACTGACAACACACACACACCGACAACACACACACACCGACAACACACACACACACACACACACACACACCGACAACACACACACACACACCGACAACACACACACACACACCGACAACACACACACACACGCACCGACAACACACACACACCGACAACACACACACACACACCGACAACACACACACACACACACCGACAACACACACACACACAACACACACAAACACACCGACAACACACACACACACACACACACACACACACCGACAACACACACACACACACACCGACAACACACATACACACACACCGACAACACACACACACACACACACACACACACCGACAACACACACACACAGACACCGACAACACACACACACACACACCGACAACACACACACACACAACACACACACACACGACAACACACACACACACACACCGACAACACACACACACACACCGACAACACACACACACACACACACACACACACACACACCGACAACACACACACACACACACCGACAACACACACACACACACACACACACACACACACCGACAACACACACACACACCGACAACACACACACACA